>NC_069501.1:31284750-31584750 GCF_027579735.1 Bombina bombina
GTGCAGCAAGAGCTTATTATTTGTAACACGTTATGTAGTAAAACTCTCCTAGACTGAATACTGACATGAAGTCTGTCTTCTGCAAGGCTATTGGCACTTAGCGTCAGATGTAAGACTCAAGTGTTCAGACATCTAAAGGGAATGTAACGTATTACAGTTATCCTTACTTCTCATAGATATGTGCAGCAAGAGCTTATTATTGTAACACGTTATGTAGTAAAACTCTCCTAGACTGAATACTGACATGAAGTCTGTCTTCTGCAAGGCTATTGGCACTTAGCGTCAGATGTAAGACTCAAGTGTTCAGACATCTAAAGGGAATGTAACGTATTACAGTTATCCTCACTTCTCATAGATATGTGCAGCAAGAGCATATTATTTGTAACACGTTATGTAGTAAAACTCTCCTAGACTGAATACTGACATGAAGTCTGTCTTCTGCAAGGCTATTGGCACTTAGCGTCAGATGTAAGACTCAAGTGTTCAGACATCTAAAGGGAATGTAACGTATTACAGTTATCCTCACTTCTCATAGATATGTGCAGCAAGAGCTTATTATTTGTAACACGTTATGTAGTAAAACTCTCCTAGACTGAATACTGACATGAAGTCTGTCTTCTGCAAGGCTATTGGCACTTAGCGTCAGATGTAAGACTCAAGTGTTCAGACATCTAAAGGGAATGTAACGTATTACAGTTATCCTCACTTCTCATAGATATGTGCAGCAAGAGCATATTATTTGTAACACGTTATGTAGTAAAACTCTCCTAGACTGAATACTGACATGAAGTCTGTCTTCTGCAAGGCTATTGGCACTTAGCGTCAGATGTAAGACTCAAGTGTTCAGACATCTAAAGGGAATGTAACGTATTACAGTTATCCTCACTTCTCATAGATATGTGCAGCAAGAGCATATTATTTGTAACACGTTATGTAGTAAAACTCTCCTAGACTGAATACTGACATGAAGTCTGTCTTCTGCAAGGCTATTGGCACTTAGCGTCAGATGTAAGACTCAAGTGTTCAGACATCTAAAGGGAATGTAACGTATTACAGTTATCCTCACTTCTCATAGATATGTGCAGCAAGAGCATATTATTTGTAACACGTTATGTAGTAAAACTCTCCTAGACTGAATACTGACATGAAGTCTGTCTTCTGCAAGGCTATTGGCACTTAGCGTCAGATGTAAGACTCA
Organism: Bombina bombina; assembly: GCF_027579735.1. NCBI lineage: Eukaryota > Metazoa > Chordata > Amphibia > Anura > Bombinatoridae > Bombina > Bombina bombina. The sequence continues at coordinate 31,285,949 of NC_069501.1, forward strand.
AGTGTTCAGACATCTAAAGGGAATGTAACGTATTACAGTTATCCTTACTTCTCATAGATATGTGCAGCAAGAGCATATTATTTGTAACACGTTATGTAGTAAAACTCTCCTAGACTGAATACTGACATGAAGTCTGTCTTCTGCAAGGCTATTGGCACTTAGCGTCAGATGTAAGACTCAAGTGTTCAGACATCTAAAGGGAATGTAACGTATTACAGTTATCCTTACTTCTCATAGATATGTGCAGCAAGAGCTTATTATTTGTAACACGTTATGTAGTAAAACTCTCCTAGACTGAATACTGACATGAAGTCTGTCTTCTGCAAGGCTATTGGCACTTAGCGTCAGATGTAAGACTCAAGTGTTCAGACATCTAAAGGGAATGTAACGTATTACAGTTATCCTCACTTCTCATAGATATGTGCAGCAAGAGCATATTATTTGTAACACGTTATGTAGTAAAACTCTCCTAGACTGAATACTGACATGAAGTCTGTCTTCTGCAAGGCTATTGGCACTTAGCGTCAGATGTAAGACTCAAGTGTTCAGACATCTAAAGGGAATGTAACGTATTACAGTTATCCTCACTTCTCATAGATATGTGCAGCAAGAGCTTATTATTTGTAACACGTTATGTAGTAAAACTCTCCTAGACTGAATACTGACATGAAGTCTGTCTTCTGCAAGGCTATTGGCACTTAGCGTCAGATGTAAGACTCAAGTGTTCAGACATCTAAAGGGAATGTAACGTATTACAGTTATCCTCACTTCTCATAGATATGTGCAGCAAGAGCTTATTATTTGTAACACGTTATGTAGTAAAACTCTCCTAGACTGAATACTGACATGAAGTCTGTCTTCTGCAAGGCTATTGGCACTTAGCGTCAGATGTAAGACTCAAGTGTTCAGACATCTAAAGGGAATGTAACGTATTACAGTTATCCTCACTTCTCATAGATATGTGCAGCAAGAGCTTATTATTTGTAACACGTTATGTAGTAAAACTCTCCTAGACTGAATACTGACATGAAGTCTGTCTTCTGCAAGGCTATTGGCACTTAGCGTCAGATGTAAGACTCAAGTGTTCAGACATCTAAAGGGAATGTAACGTATTACAGTTATCCTCACTTCTCATAGATATGTGCAGCAAGAGCATATTATTTGTAACACGTTATGTAGTAAAACTCTCCTAGACTGAATACTGACATGAAGTCTGTCTTCTGCAAGGCTATTGGCACTTAGCGTCAGATGTAAGACTCAAGTGTTCAGACATCTAAAGGGAATGTAACGTATTACAGTTATCCTCACTTCTCATAGATATGTGCAGCAAGAGCTTATTATTTGTAACACGTTATGTAGTAAAACTCTCCTAGACTGAATACTGACATGAAGTCTGTCTTCTGCAAGGCTATTGGCACTTAGCGTCAGATGTAAGACTCAAGTGTTCAGACATCTAAAGGGAATGTAACGTATTACAGTAATCCTCACTTCTCATAGATATGTGCAGCAAGAGCATATTATTTGTAACACGTTATGTAGTAAAACTCTCCTAGACTGAATACTGACATGAAGTCTGTCTTCTGCAAGGCTATTGGCACTTAGCGTCAGATGTAAGACTCAAGTGTTCAGACATCTAAAGGGAATGTAACGTATTACAGTTATCCTCACTTCTCATAGATATGTGCAGCAAGAGCTTATTATTTGTAACACGTTATGTAGTAAAACTCTCCTAGACTGAATACTGACATGAAGTCTGTCTTCTGCAAGGCTATTGGCACTTAGCGTCAGATGTAAGACTCAAGTGTTCAGACATCTAAAGGGAATGTAACGTATTACAGTAATCCTTACTTCTCATAGATATGTGCAGCAAGAGCATATTATTTGTAACACGTTATGTAGTAAAACTCTCCTAGACTGAATACTGACATGAAGTCTGTCTTCTGCAAGGCTATTGCCACTTAGCGTCAGATGTAAGACTCAAGTGTTCAGACATCTAAAGGGAATGTAACGTATTACAGTTATCCTTACTTCTCATAGATATGTGCAGCAAGAGCTTATTATTTGTAACACGTTATGTAGTAAAACTCTCCTAGACTGAATACTGACATGAAGTCTGTCTTCTGCAAGGCTATTGGCACTTAGCGTCAGATGTAAGACTCAAGTGTTCAGACATCTAAAGGGAATGTAACGTATTACAGTTATCCTCACTTCTCATAGATATGTGCAGCAAGAGCATATTATTTGTAACACGTTATGTAGTAAAACTCTCCTAGACTGAATACTGACATGAAGTCTGTCTTCTGCAAGGCTATTGGTACTTAGCGTCAGATGTAAGACTCAAGTGTTCAGACATCTAAAGGGAATGTAACGTATTACAGTAATCCTTACTTCTCATAGATATGTGCAGCAAGAGCTTATTATTTGTAACACGTTATGTAGTAAAACTCTCCTAGACTGAATACTGACATGAAGTCTGTCTTCTACAAGGCTATTGGCACTTAGCGTCAGATGTAAGACTCAAGTGTTCAGACATCTAAAGGGAATGTAACGTATTACAGTTATCCTCACTTCTCATAGATATGTGCAGCAAGAGCATATTATTTGTAACACGTTATGTAGTAAAACTCTCCTAGACTGAATACTGACATGAAGTCTGTCTTCTGCAAGGCTATTGGCACTTAGCGTCAGATGTAAGACTCAAGTGTTCAGACATCTAAAGGGAATGTAACGTATTACAGTTATCCTCACTTCTCATAGATATGTGCAGCAAGAGCATATTATTTGTAACACGTTATGTAGTAAAACTCTCCTAGACTGAATACTGACATGAAGTCTGTCTTCTGCAAGGCTATTGGCACTTAGCGTCAGATGTAAGACTCAAGTGTTCAGACATCTAAAGGGAATGTAACGTATTACAGTTATCCTCACTTCTCATAGATATGTGCAGCAAGAGCTTATTATTTGTAACACGTTATGTAGTAAAACTCTCCTAGACTGAATACTGACATGAAGTCTGTCTTCTGCAAGGCTATTGGCACTTAGCGTCAGATGTAAGACTCAAGTGTTCAGACATCTAAAGGGAATGTAACGTATTACAGTTATCCTCACTTCTCATAGATATGTGCAGCAAGAGCATATTATTTGTAACACGTTATGTAGTAAAACTCTCCTAGACTGAATACTGACATGAAGTCTGTCTTCTGCAAGGCTATTGGCACTTAGCGTCAGATGTAAGACTCAAGTGTTCAGACATCTAAAGGGAATGTAACGTATTACAGATATCCTCACTTCTCATAGATATGTGCAGCAAGAGCTTATTATTTGTAACACGTTATGTAGTAAAACTCTCCTAGACTGAATACTGACATGAAGTCTGTCTTCTGCAAGGCTATTGGCACTTAGCGTCAGATGTAAGACTCAAGTGTTCAGACATCTAAAGGGAATGTAACGTATTACAGTTATCCTTACTTCTCATAGATATGTGCAGCAAGAGCTTATTATTTGTAACACGTTATTGTAGTAAAACTCTCCTAGACTGAATACTGACATGAAGTCTGTCTTCTGCAAGGCTATTGGCACTTAGCGTCAGATGTAAGACTCAAGTGTTCAGACATCTAAAGGGAATGTAACGTATTACAGTTATCCTCACTTCTCATAGATATGTGCAGCAAGAGCTTATTATTTGTAACACGTTATGTAGTAAAACTCTCCTAGACTGAATACTGACATGAAGTCTGTCTTCTGCAAGGCTATTGGCACTTAGCGTCAGATGTAAGACTCAAGTGTTCAGATATCTAAAGGGAATGTAACGTATTACAGTTATCCTTACTTCTCATAGATATGTGCAGCAAGAGCATATTATTTGTAACACGTTATTGTAGTAAAACTCTCCTAGACTGAATACTGACATGAAGTCTGTCTTCTGCAAGGCTATTGGCACTTAGCGTCAGATGTAAGACTCAAGTGTTCAGACATCTAAAGGGAATGTAACGTATTACAGTTATCCTGACTTCTCATAGATATGTGCAGCAAGAGCTTATTATTTGTAACACGTTATGTAGTAAAACTCTCCTAGACTGAATACTGACATGAAGTCTGTCTTCTGCAAGGCTATTGGCACTTAGCGTCAGATGTAAGACTCAAGTGTTCAGACATCTAAAGGGAATGTAACGTATTACAGTTATCCTTACTTCTCATAGATATGTGCAGCAAGAGCTTATTATTTGTAACACGTTATGTAGTAAAACTCTCCTAGACTGAATACTGACATGAAGTCTGTCTTCTGCAAGGCTATTGGCACTTAGCGTCAGATGTAAGACTCAAGTGTTCAGACATCTAAAGGGAATGTAACGTATTACAGTTATCCTCACTTCTCATAGATATGTGCAGCAAGAGCATATTATTTGTAACACGTTATGTAGTAAAACTCTCCTAGACTGAATACTGACATGAAGTCTGTCTTCTGCAAGGCTATTGGCACTTAGCGTCAGATGTAAGACTCAAGTGTTCAGACATCTAAAGGGAATGTAACGTATTACAGTTATCCTTACTTCTCATAGATATGTGCAGCAAGAGCATATTATTTGTAACACGTTATTGTAGTAAAACTCTCCTAGACTGAATACTGACATGAAGTCTGTCTTCTGCAAGGCTATTGGCACTTAGCGTCAGATGTAAGACTCAAGTGTTCAGACATCTAAAGGGAATGTAACGTATTACAGTTATCCTCACTTCTCATAGATATGTGCAGCAAGAGCATATTATTTGTAACACGTTATGTAGTAAAACTCTCCTAGACTGAATACTGACATGAAGTCTGTCTTCTGCAAGGCTATTGGCACTTAGCGTCAGATGTAAGACTCAAGTGTTCAGACATCTAAAGGGAATGTAACGTATTACAGTTATCCTCACTTCTCATAGATATGTGCAGCAAGAGCATATTATTTGTAACACGTTATGTAGTAAAACTCTCCTAGACTGAATACTGACATGAAGTCTGTCTTCTGCAAGGCTATTGGCACTTAGCGTCAGATGTAAGACTCAAGTGTTCAGACATCTAAAGGGAATGTAACGTATTACAGTTATCCTCACTTCTCATAGATATGTGCAGCAAGAGCTTATTATTTGTAACACGTTATGTAGTAAAACTCTCCTAGACTGAATACTGACATGAAGTCTGTCTTCTGCAAGGCTATTGGCACTTAGCGTCAGATGTAAGACTCAAGTGTTCAGACATCTAAAGGGAATGTAACGTATTACAGTTATCCTCACTTCTCATAGATATGTGCAGCAAGAGCTTATTATTTGTAACACGTTATGTAGTAAAACTCTCCTAGACTGAATACTGACATGAAGTCTGTCTTCTGCAAGGCTATTGGCACTTAGCGTCAGATGTAAGACTCAAGTGTTCAGACATCTAAAGGGAATGTAACGTATTACAGTTATCCTTACTTCTCATAGATATGTGCAGCAAGAGCATATTATTTGTAACACGTTATTGTAGTAAAACTCTCCTAGACTGAATACTGACATGAAGTCTGTCTTCTGCAAGGCTATTGGCACTTAGCGTCAGATGTAAGACTCAAGTGTTCAGACATCTAAAGGGAATGTAACGTATTACAGTTATCCTCACTTCTCATAGATATGTGCAGCAAGAGCATATTATTTGTAACACGTTATGTAGTAAAACTCTCCTAGACTGAATACTGACATGAAGTCTGTCTTCTGCAAGGCTATTGGCACTTAGCGTCAGATGTAAGACTCAAGTGTTCAGACATCTAAAGGGAATGTAACGTATTACAGTAATCCTCACTTCTCATAGATATGTGCAGCAAGAGCTTATTATTTGTAACACGTTATGTAGTAAAACTCTCCTAGACTGAATACTGACATGAAGTCTGTCTTCTGCAAGGCTATTGGCACTTAGCGTCAGATGTAAGACTCAAGTGTTCAGACATCTAAAGGGAATGTAACGTATTACAGTTATCCTTACTTCTCATAGATATGTGCAGCAAGAGCTTATTATTTGTAACACGTTATGTAGTAAAACTCTCCTAGACTGAATACTGACATGAAGTCTGTCTTCTGCAAGGCTATTGGCACTTAGCGTCAGATGTAAGACTCAAGTGTTCAGACATCTAAAGGGAATGTAACGTATTACAGTAATCCTTACTTCTCATAGATATGTGCAGCAAGAGCATATTATTTGTAACACGTTATGTAGTAAAACTCTCCTAGACTGAATACTGACATGAAGTCTGTCTTCTGCAAGGCTATTGGCACTTAGCGTCAGATGTAAGACTCAAGTGTTCAGACATCTAAAGGGAATGTAACGTATTACAGTAATCCTTACTTCTCATAGATATGTGCAGCAAGAGCTTATTATTTGTAACACGTTATGTAGTAAAACTCTCCTAGACTGAATACTGACATGAAGTCTGTCTTCTGCAAGGCTATTGGCACTTAGCGTCAGATGTAAGACTCAAGTGTTCAGACATCTAAAGGGAATGTAACGTATTACAGTTATCCTCACTTCTCATAGATATGTGCAGCAAGAGCTTATTATTTGTAACACGTTATTGTAGTAAAACTCTCCTAGACTGAATACTGACATGAAGTCTGTCTTCTGCAAGGCTATTGGCACTTAGCGTCAGATGTAAGACTCAAGTGTTCAGACATCTAAAGGGAATGTAACGTATTACAGTTATCCTCACTTCTCATAGATATGTGCAGCAAGAGCATATTATTTGTAACACGTTATGTAGTAAAACTCTCCTAGACTGAATACTGACATGAAGTCTGTCTTCTGCAAGGCTATTGGCACTTAGCGTCAGATGTAAGACTCAAGTGTTCAGACATCTAAAGGGAATGTAACGTATTACAGTAATCCTTACTTCTCATAGATATGTGCAGCAAGAGCTTATTATTTGTAACACGTTATGTAGTAAAACTCTCCTAGACTGAATACTGACATGAAGTCTGTCTTCTGCAAGGCTATTGGCACTTAGCGTCAGATGTAAGACTCAAGTGTTCAGACATCTAAAGGGAATGTAACGTATTACAGTTATCCTTACTTCTCATAGATATGTGCAGCAAGAGCATATTATTTGTAACACGTTATGTAGTAAAACTCTCCTAGACTGAATACTGACATGAAGTCTGTCTTCTGCAAGGCTATTGGCACTTAGCGTCAGATGTAAGACTCAAGTGTTCAGACATCTAAAGGGAATGTAACGTATTACAGTTATCCTCACTTCTCATAGATATGTGCAGCAAGAGCATATTATTTGTAACACGTTATTGTAGTAAAACTCTCCTAGACTGAATACTGACATGAAGTCTGTCTTCTGCAAGGCTATTGGCACTTAGCGTCAGATGTAAGACTCAAGTGTTCAGACATCTAAAGGGAATGTAACGTATTACAGTTATCCTCACTTCTCATAGATATGTGCAGCAAGAGCATATTATTTGTAACACGTTATGTAGTAAAACTCTCCTAGACTGAATACTGACATGAAGTCTGTCTTCTGCAAGGCTATTGGCACTTAGCGTCAGATGTAAGACTCAAGTGTTCAGACATCTAAAGGGAATGTAACGTATTACAGTTATCCTCACTTCTCATAGATATGTGCAGCAAGAGCATATTATTTGTAACACGTTATGTAGTAAAACTCTCCTAGACTGAATACTGACATGAAGTCTGTCTTCTGCAAGGCTATTGGCACTTAGCGTCAGATGTAAGACTCAAGTGTTCAGACATCTAAAGGGAATGTAACGTATTACAGTTATCCTCACTTCTCATAGATATGTGCAGCAAGAGCTTATTATTTGTAACACGTTATGTAGTAAAACTCTCCTAGACTGAATACTGACATGAAGTCTGTCTTCTGCAAGGCTATTGGCACTTAGCGTCAGATGTAAGACTCAAGTGTTCAGACATCTAAAGGGAATGTAACGTATTACAGTTATCCTCACTTCTCATAGATATGTGCAGCAAGAGCATATTATTTGTAACACGTTATGTAGTAAAACTCTCCTAGACTGAATACTGACATGAAGTCTGTCTTCTGCAAGGCTATTGGCACTTAGCGTCAGATGTAAGACTCAAGTGTTCAGACATCTAAAGGGAATGTAACGTATTACAGTAATCCTTACTTCTCATAGATATGTGCAGCAAGAGCATATTATTTGTAACACGTTATGTAGTAAAACTCTCCTAGACTGAATACTGACATGAAGTCTGTCTTCTGCAAGGCTATTGGCACTTAGCGTCAGATGTAAGACTCAAGTGTTCAGACATCTAAAGGGAATGTAACGTATTACAGTTATCCTCACTTCTCATAGATATGTGCAGCAAGAGCATATTATTTGTAACACGTTATGTAGTAAAACTCTCCTAGACTGAATACTGACATGAAGTCTGTCTTCTGCAAGGCTATTGGCACTTAGCGTCAGATGTAAGACTCAAGTGTTCAGACATCTAAAGGGAATGTAACGTATTACAGTTATCCTCTACTTCTCATAGATATGTGCAGCAAGAGCATATTATTTGTAACACGTTATGTAGTAAAACTCTCCTAGACTGAATACTGACATGAAGTCTGTCTTCTGCAAGGCTATTGGCACTTAGCGTCAGATGTAAGACTCAAGTGTTCAGACATCTAAAGGGAATGTAACGTATTACAGTTATCCTCACTTCTCATAGATATGTGCAGCAAGAGCTTATTATTTGTAACACGTTATGTAGTAAAACTCTCCTAGACTGAATACTGACATGAAGTCTGTCTTCTGCAAGGCTATTGGCACTTAGCGTCAGATGTAAGACTCAAGTGTTCAGACATCTAAAGGGAATGTAACGTATTACAGTTATCCTCACTTCTCATAGATATGTGCAGCAAGAGCTTATTATTTGTAACACGTTATGTAGTAAAACTCTCCTAGACTGAATACTGACATGAAGTCTGTCTTCTGCAAGGCTATTGGCACTTAGCGTCAGATGTAAGACTCAAGTGTTCAGACATCTAAAGGGAATGTAACGTATTACAGTTATCCTCACTTCTCATAGATATGTGCAGCAAGAGCATATTATTTGTAACACGTTATGTAGTAAAACTCTCCTAGACTGAATACTGACATGAAGTCTGTCTTCTGCAAGGCTATTGGCACTTAGCGTCAGATGTAAGACTCAAGTGTTCAGACATCTAAAGGGAATGTAACGTATTACAGTTATCCTTACTTCTCATAGATATGTGCAGCAAGAGCATATTATTTGTAACACGTTATGTAGTAAAACTCTCCTAGACTGAATACTGACATGAAGTCTGTCTTCTGCAAGGCTATTGGCACTTAGCGTCAGATGTAAGACTCAAGTGTTCAGACATCTAAAGGGAATGTAACGTATTACAGTAATCCTTACTTCTCATAGATATGTGCAGCAAGAGCTTATTATTTGTAACACGTTATGTAGTAAAACTCTCCTAGACTGAATACTGACATGAAGTCTGTCTTCTGCAAGGCTATTGACACTTAGCGTCAGATGTAAGACTCAAGTGTTCAGACATCTGAAGGGAATGTAACGTATTACAGTTATCCTCACTTCTCATAGATATGTGCAGCAAGAGCTTATTATTTGTAACACGTTATTGTAGTAAAACTCTCCTAGACTGAATACTGACATGAAGTCTGTCTTCTGCAAGGCTATTGGCACTTAGCGTCAGATGTAAGACTCAAGTGTTCAGACATCTAAAGGGAATGTAACGTATTACAGTTATCCTCACTTCTCATAGATATGTGCAGCAAGAGCTTATTATTTGTAACACGTTATGTAGTAAAACTCTCCTAGACTGAATACTGACATGAAGTCTGTCTTCTGCAAGGCTATTGGCACTTAGCGTCAGATGTAAGACTCAAGTGTTCAGACATCTAAAGGGAATGTAACGTATTACAGTTATCCTCACTTCTCATAGATATGTGCAGCAAGAGCTTATTATTTGTAACACGTTATGTAGTAAAACTCTCCTAGACTGAATACTGACATGAAGTCTGTCTTCTGCAAGGCTATTGGCACTTAGCGTCAGATGTAAGACTCAAGTGTTCAGACATCTAAAGGGAATGTAACGTATTACAGTTATCCTCACTTCTCATAGATATGTGCAGCAAGAGCTTATTATTTGTAACACGTTATGTAGTAAAACTCTCCTAGACTGAATACTGACATGAAGTCTGTCTTCTGCAAGGCTATTGGCACTTAGCGTCAGATGTAAGACTCAAGTGTTCAGACATCTAAAGGGAATGTAACGTATTACAGTTATCCTCACTTCTCATAGATATGTGCAGCAAGAGCATATTATTTGTAACACGTTATGTAGTAAAACTCTCCTAGACTGAATACTGACATGAAGTCTGTCTTCTGCAAGGCTATTGGCACTTAGCGTCAGATGTAAGACTCAAGTGTTCAGACATCTAAAGGGAATGTAACGTATTACAGTTATCCTTACTTCTCATAGATATGTGCAGCAAGAGCATATTATTTGTAACACGTTATGTAGTAAAACTCTCCTAGACTGAATACTGACATGAAGTCTGTCTTCTGCAAGGCTATTGGCACTTAGCGTCAGATGTAAGACTCAAGTGTTCAGACATCTAAAGGGAATGTAACGTATTACAGTTATCCTTACTTCTCATAGATATGTGCAGCAAGAGCATATTATTTGTAACACGTTATGTAGTAAAACTCTCCTAGACTGAATACTGACATGAAGTCTGTCTTCTGCAAGGCTATTGGCACTTAGCGTCAGATGTAAGACTCAAGTGTTCAGACATCTAAAGGGAATGTAACGTATTACAGTTATCCTCACTTCTCATAGATATGTGCAGCAAGAGCATATTATTTGTAACACGTTATGTAGTAAAACTCTCCTAGACTGAATACTGACATGAAGTCTGTCTTCTGCAAGGCTATTGGCACTTAGCGTCAGATGTAAGACTCAAGTGTTCAGACATCTAAAGGGAATGTAACGTATTACAGTTATCCTTACTTCTCATAGATATGTGCAGCAAGAGCATATTATTTGTAACACGTTATGTAGTAAAACTCTCCTAGACTGAATACTGACATGAAGTCTGTCTTCTGCAAGGCTATTGGCACTTAGCGTCAGATGTAAGACTCAAGTGTTCAGACATCTAAAGGGAATGTAACGTATTACAGTTATCCTCACTTCTCATAGATATGTGCAGCAAGAGCATATTATTTGTAACACGTTATGTAGTAAAACTCTCCTAGACTGAATACTGACATGAAGTCTGTCTTCTGCAAGGCTATTGGCACTTAGCGTCAGATGTAAGACTCAAGTGTTCAGACATCTAAAGGGAATGTAACGTATTACAGTTATCCTTACTTCTCATAGATATGTGCAGCAAGAGCTTATTATTTGTAACACGTTATTGTAGTAAAACTCTCCTAGACTGAATACTGACATGAAGTCTGTCTTCTGCAAGGCTATTGGCACTTAGCGTCAGATGTAAGACTCAAGTGTTCAGACATCTAAAGGGAATGTAACGTATTACAGTTATCCTCACTTCTCATAGATATGTGCAGCAAGAGCTTATTATTTGTAACACGTTATTGTAGTAAAACTCTCCTAGACTGAATACTGACATGAAGTCTGTCTTCTGCAAGGCTATTGGCACTTAGCGTCAGATGTAAGACTCAAGTGTTCAGACATCTAAAGGGAATGTAACGTATTACAGTTATCCTCACTTCTCATAGATATGTGCAGCAAGAGCATATTATTTGTAACACGTTATGTAGTAAAACTCTCCTAGACTGAATACTGACATGAAGTCTGTCTTCTGCAAGGCTATTGGCACTTAGCGTCAGATGTAAGACTCAAGTGTTCAGACATCTAAAGGGAATGTAACGTATTACAGTTATCCTCACTTCTCATAGATATGTGCAGCAAGAGCATATTATTTGTAACACGTTATGTAGTAAAACTCTCCTAGACTGAATACTGACATGAAGTCTGTCTTCTGCAAGGCTATTGGCACTTAGCGTCAGATGTAAGACTCAAGTGTTCAGACATCTAAAGGGAATGTAACGTATTACAGTTATCCTTACTTCTCATAGATATGTGCAGCAAGAGCATATTATTTGTAACACGTTATGTAGTAAAACTCTCCTAGACTGAATACTGACATGAAGTCTGTCTTCTGCAAGGCTATTGGCACTTAGCGTCAGATGTAAGACTCAAGTGTTCAGACATCTAAAGGGAATGTAACGTATTACAGTTATCCTCACTTCTCATAGATATGTGCAGCAAGAGCATATTATTTGTAACACGTTATTGTAGTAAAACTCTCCTAGACTGAATACTGACATGAAGTCTGTCTTCTGCAAGGCTATTGGCACTTAGCGTCAGATGTAAGACTCAAGTGTTCAGACATCTAAAGGGAATGTAACGTATTACAGTTATCCTTACTTCTCATAGATATGTGCAGCAAGAGCTTATTATTTGTAACACGTTATTGTAGTAAAACTCTCCTAGACTGAATACTGACATGAAGTCTGTCTTCTGCAAGGCTATTGGCACTTAGCGTCAGCTGTAAGACTCAAGTGTTCAGACATCTAAAGGGAATGTAACGTATTACAGTTATCCTCACTTCTCATAGATATGTGCAGCAAGAGCTTATTATTTGTTACACGTTATGTAGTAAAACTCTCCTAGACTGAATACTGACATGAAGTCTGTCTTCTGCAAGGCTATTGGCACTTAGCGTCAGATGTAAGACTCAAGTGTTCAGACATCTAAAGGGAATGTAACGTATTACAGTTATCCTCACTTCTCATAGATATGTGCAGCAAGAGCTTATTATTTGTAACACGTTATGTAGTAAAACTCTCCTAGACTGAATACTGACATGAAGTCTGTCTTCTGCAAGGCTATTGGCACTTAGCGTCAGATGTAAGACTCAAGTGTTCAGACATCTAAAGGGAATGTAACGTATTACAGTTATCCTCACTTCTCATAGATATGTGCAGCAAGAGCATATTATTTGTAACACGTTATGTAGTAAAACTCTCCTAGACTGAATACTGACATGAAGTCTGTCTTCTGCAAGGCTATTGGCACTTAGCGTCAGATGTAAGACTCAAGTGTTCAGACATCTAAAGGGAATGTAACGTATTACAGTTATCCTCACTTCTCATAGATATGTGCAGCAAGAGCTTATTATTTGTAACACGTTATGTAGTAAAACTCTCCTAGACTGAATACTGACATGAAGTCTGTCTTCTGCAAGGCTATTGGCACTTAGCGTCAGATGTAAGACTCAAGTGTTCAGACATCTAAAGGGAATATAACGTATTACAGTTATCCTTACTTCTCATAGATATGTGCAGCAAGAGCATATTATTTGTAACACGTTATGTAGTAAAACTCTCCTAGACTGAATACTGACATGAAGTCTGTCTTCTGCAAGGCTATTGGCACTTAGCGTCAGATGTAAGACTCAAGTGTTCAGACATCTAAAGGGAATGTAACGTATTACAGTTATCCTCACTTCTCATAGATATGTGCAGCAAGAGCTTATTATTTGTAACACGTTATGTAGTAAAACTCTCCTAGACTGAATACTGACATGAAGTCTGTCTTCTGCAAGGCTATTGGCACTTAGCGTCAGATGTAAGACTCAAGTGTTCAGACATCTAAAGGGATGTAACGTATTACAGTTATCCTCACTTCTCATAGATATGTGCAGCAAGAGCATATTATTTGTAACACGTTATGTAGTAAAACTCTCCTAGACTGAATACTGACATGAAGTCTGTCTTCTGCAAGGCTATTGGCACTTAGCGTCAGATGTAAGACTCAAGTGTTCAGACATCTAAAGGGAATGTAACGTATTACAGTTATCCTCACTTCTCATAGATATGTGCAGCAAGAGCTTATTATTTGTAACACGCTTATTGTAGTAAAACTCTCCTAGACTGAATACTGACATGAAGTCTGTCTTCTGCAAGGCTATTGGCACTTAGCGTCAGATGTAAGACTCAAGTGTTCAGACATCTAAAGGGAATGTAACGTATTACAGTTATCCTCACTTCTCATAGATATGTGCAGCAAGAGCTTATTATTTGTAACACGTTATTGTAGTAAAACTCTCCTAGACTGAATACTGACATGAAGTCTGTCTTCTGCAACGCTATTGGCACTTAGCGTCAGATGTAAGACTCAAGTGTTCAGACATCTAAAGGGAATGTAACGTATTACAGTTATCCTCACTTCTCATAGATATGTGCAGCAAGAGCATATTATTTGTAACACGTTATGTAGTAAAACTCTCCTAGACTGAATACTGACATGAAGTCTGTCTTCTGCAAGGCTATTGGCACTTAGCGTCAGATGTAAGACTCAAGTGTTCAGACATCTAAAGGGAATGTAACGTATTACAGTTATCCTCACTTCTCATAGATATGTGCAGCAAGAGCATATTATTTGTAACACGTTATTGTAGTAAAACTCTTCTAGACTGAATACTGACATGAAGTCTGTCTTCTGCAAGGCTATTGGCACTTAGCGTCAGATGTAAGACTCAAGTGTTCAGACATCTAAAGGGAATGTAACGTATTACAGTTATCCTCACTTCTCATAGATATGTGCAGCAAGAGCTTATTATTTGTAACACGCTATTGTAGTAAAACTCTCCTAGACTGAATACTGACATGAAGTCTGTCTTCTGCAAGGCTATTGCCACTTAGCGTCAGATGTAAGACTCAAGTGTTCAGACATCTAAAGGGAATGTAACGTATTACAGTTATCCTCACTTCTCATAGATATGTGCAGCAAGAGCGTATTATTTGTAACACGCTATTGTAGTAAAACTCTCCTAGACTGAATACTGACATGAAGTCTGTCTTCTGCAAGGCTATTGGCACTTAGCGTCAGATGTAAGACTCAAGTGTTCAGACATCTAAAGGGAATGTAACGTATTACAGTTATCCTCACTTCTCATAGATATGTGCAGCAAGAGCTTATTATTTGTAACACGTTATGTAGTAAAACTCTCCTAGACTGAATACTGACATGAAGTCTGTCTTCTGCAAGGCTATTGGCACTTAGCGTCAGATGTAAGACTCAAGTGTTCAAACATCTAAAGGGAATGTAACGTATTACAGTTATCCTTACTTCTCATACATATGTGCAGCAAGAGCATATTATTTGTAACACGTTATGTAGTAAAACTCTCCTAGACTGAATACTGACATGAAGTCTGTCTTCTGCAAGGCTATTGGCACTTAGCGTCAGATGTAAGACTCAAGTGTTCAGACATCTAAAGGGAATGTAACGTATTACAGTTATCCTCACTTCTCATAGATATGTGCAGCAAGAGCTTATTATTTGTAACACGTTATGTAGTAAAACTCTCCTAGACTGAATACTGACATGAAGTCTGTCTTCTGCAAGGCTATTGGCACTTAGCGTCAGATGTAAGACTCAAGTGTTCAGACATCTAAAGGGAATGTAACGTATTACAGTTATCCTCACTTCTCATAGATATGTGCAGCAAGAGCATATTATTTGTAACACGTTATGTAGTAAAACTCTCCTAGACTGAATACTGACATGAAGTCTGTCTTCTGCAAGGCTATTGGCACTTAGCGTCAGATGTAAGACTCAAGTGTTCAGACATCTAAAGGGAATGTAACGTATTACAGTTATCCTCACTTCTCATAGATATGTGCAGCAAGAGCATATTATTTGTAACACGTTATTGTAGTAAAACTCTTCTAGACTGAATACTGACATGAAGTCTGTCTTCTGCAAGGCTATTGGCACTTAGCGTCAGATGTAAGACTCAAGTGTTCAGACATCTAAAGGGAATGTAACGTATTACAGTTATCCTCACTTCTCATAGATATGTGCAGCAAGAGCTTATTATTTGTAACACGTTATGTAGTAAAACTCTCCTAGACTGAATACTGACATGAAGTCTGTCTTCTGCAAGGCTATTGGCACTTAGCGTCAGATGTAAGACTCAAGTGTTCAGACATCTAAAGGGAATGTAACGTATTACAGTTATCCTTACTTCTCATAGATATGTGCAGCAAGAGCATATTATTTGTAACACGTTATGTAGTAAAACTCTCCTAGACTGAATACTGACATGAAGTCTGTCTTCTGCAAGGCTATTGGCACTTAGCGTCAGATGTAAGACTCAAGTGTTCAGACATCTAAAGGGAATGTAACGTATTACAGTTATCCTCACTTCTCATAGATATGTGCAGCAAGAGCTTATTATTTGTAACACGTTATGTAGTAAAACTCTCCTAGACTGAATACTGACATGAAGTCTGTCTTCTGCAAGGCTATTGGCACTTAGCGTCAGATGTAAGACTCAAGTGTTCAAACATCTAAAGGGAATGTAACGTATTACAGTTATCCTTACTTCTCATACATATGTGCAGCAAGAGCATATTATTTGTAACACGTTATGTAGTAAAACTCTCCTAGACTGAATACTGACATGAAGTCTGTCTTCTGCAAGGCTATTGGCACTTAGCGTCAGATGTAAGACTCAAGTGTTCAGACATCTAAAGGGAATGTAACGTATTACAGTTATCCTTACTTCTCATAGATATGTGCAGCAAGAGCATATTATTTGTAACACGTTATGTAGTAAAACTCTCCTAGACTGAATACTGACATGAAGTCTGTCTTCTGCAAGGCTATTGGCACTTAGCGTCAGATGTAAGACTCAAGTGTTCAGATATCTAAAGGGAATGTAACGTATTACAGTTATCCTCACTTCTCATAGATATGTGCAGCAAGAGCGTATTATTTGTAACACGTTATTGTAGTAAAACTCTCCTAGACTGAATACTGACATGAAGTCTGTCTTCTGCAAGGCTATTGGCACTTAGCGTCAGATGTAAGACTCAAGTGTTCAGACATCTAAAGGGAATGTAACGTATTACAGTTATCCTCACTTCTCATAGATATGTGCAGCAAGAGCATATTATTTATAACACGTTATGTAGTAAAACTCTCCTAGACTGAATACTGACATGAAGTCTGTCTTCTGCAAGGCTATTGGCACTTAGCGTCAGATGTAAGACTCAAGTGTTCAGACATCTAAAAGGAATGTAACGTATTACAGTTATCCTTACTTCTCATAGATATGTGCAGCAAGAGCATATTATTTGTTACACGTTATGTAGTAAAACTCTCCTAGACTGAATACTGACATGAAGTCTGTCTTCTGCAAGGCTATTGGCACTTAGCGTCAGATGTAAGACTCAAGTGTTCAGACATCTAAAGGGAATGTAACGTATTACAGTTATCCTCACTTCTCATAGATATGTGCAGCAAGAGCATATTATTTGTAACACGTTATGTAGTAAAACTCTCCTAGACTGAATACTGACATGAAGTCTGTCTTCTGCAAGGCTATTGGCACTTAGCGTCAGATGTAAGACTCAAGTGTTCAGACATCTAAAGGAAAGGGAATGTAACGTATTACAGTTATCCTCACTTCTCATAGATAATGATATGTGCAGCAAGAGCTTATTATTTGTAACACGTTATGTAGTAAAACTCTCCTAGACTGAATACTGACATGAAGTCTGTCTTCTGCAAGGCTATTGGCACTTAGCGTCAGATGTAAGACTCAAGTGTTCAGACATCTAAAGGGAATGTAACGTATTACAGTTATCCTTACTTCTCATAGATATGTGCAGCAAGAGCATATTATTTGTAACACGTTATGTAGTAAAACTCTCCTAGACTGAATACTGACATGAAGTCTGTCTTCTGCAAGGCTATTGGCACTTAGCGTCAGATGTAAGACTCAAGTGTTCAGACATCTAAAGGGAATGTAACGTATTACAGTTATCCTCACTTCTCATAGATATGTGCAGCAAGAGCATATTATTTGTAACACGTTATGTCACATTGTAGTAAAACTCTCCTAGACTGAATACTGACATGAAGTCTGTCGTAAGACTCAAGTGTTCAGACATCTAAAGGGAATGTAACGTATTACAGTTATCCTTACTTCTCATAGATATGTGCAGCAAGAGCTTATTATTTGTAACACGTTATTGTAGTAAAACTCTCCTAGACTGAATACTGACATGAAGTCTGTCTTCTGCAAGGCTATTGGCACTTAGCGTCAGATGTAAGACTCAAGTGTTCAGACATCTAAAGGGAATGTAACGTATTACAGTTATCCTCACTTCTCATAGATATGTGCAGCAAGAGCTTATTATTTGTAACATGTTATGTAGTAAAACTCTCCTAGACTGAATACTGACATGAAGTCTGTCTTCTGCAAGGCTATTGGCACTTAGCGTCAGATGTAAGACTCAAGTGTTCAGACATCTAAAAGGGAATGTAATGTATTACAGTTATCCTTACTTCTCATAGATATGTGCAGCAAGAGCTTATTATTTGTAACACGTTATGTAGTAAAACTCTCCTAGACTGAATACTGACATGAAGTCTGTCTTCTGCAAGGCTATTGGCACTTAGCGTCAGATGTAAGACTCAAGTGTTCAGACATCTAAAGGGAATGTAACGTATTACAGTTATCCTCACTTCTCATAGATATGTGCAGCAAGAGCTTATTATTTGTAACACGCTATTGTAGTAAAACTCTCCTAGACTGAATACTGACATGAAGTCTGTCTTCTGCAAGGCTATTGGCACTTAGCGTCAGATGTAAGACTCAAGTGTTCAGACATCTAAAGGGAATGTAACGTATTACAGTTATCCTTACTTCTCACAGATATGTGCAGCAAGAGCTTATTATTTGTAACACGTTATTGTAGTAAAACTCTCCTAGACTGAATACTGACATGAAGTCTGTCTTCTGCAAGGCTATTGGCACTTAGCGTCAGATGTAAGACTCAAGTGTTCAGACATCTAAAGGGAATGTAACGTATTACAGTTATCCTCACTTCTCATAGATATGTGCAGCAAGAGCATATTATTTGTAACACGTTATGTAGTAAAACTCTCCTAGACTGAATACTGACATGAAGTCTGTCTTCTGCAAGGCTATTGGCACTTAGCGTCAGATGTAAGACTCAAGTGTTCAGACATCTAAAGGGAATGTAACGTATTACAGTAATCCTCACTTCTCATAGATATGTGCAGCAAGAGCATATTATTTGTAACACGTTATGTAGTAAAACTCTCCTAGACTGAATACTGACATGAAGTCTGTCTTCTGCAAGGCTATTGGCACTTAGCGTCAGATGTAAGACTCAAGTGTTCAGACATCTAAAGGGAATGTAACGTATTACAGTTATCCTTACTTCTCATAGATATGTGCAGCAAGAGCTTATTATTTGTAACACGTTATGTAGTAAAACTCTCCTAGACTGAATACTGACATGAAGTCTGTCTTCTGCAAGGCTATTGGCACATAGCGTCAGATGTAAGACTCAAGTGTTCAGACATCTAAAGGGAATGTAACGTATTACAGTTATCCTCACTTCTCATAGATAATGATATGTGCAGCAAGAGCTTATTATTTGTAACACGTTATTGTAGTAAAACTCTCCTAGACTGAATACTGACATGAAGTCTGTCTTCTGCAAGGCTATTGGCACTTAGCGTCAGATGTAAGACTCAAGTGTTCAGACATCTAAAGGGAATGTAACGTATTACAGTTATCCTTACTTCTCATAGATATGTGCAGCAAGAGCATATTATTTGTAACACGTTATTGTAGTAAAACTCTCCTAGACTGAATACTGACATGAAGTCTGTCTTCTGCAAGGCTATTGGCACTTAGCGTCAGATGTAAGACTCAAGTGTTCAGATATCTAAAGGGAATATAACGTATTACAGTTATCCTCACTTCTCATAGATATGTGCAGCAAGAGCATATTATTTGTAACACGTTATGTAGTAAAACTCTCCTAGACTGAATACTGACATGAAGTCTGTCTTCTGCAAGGCTATTGGCACTTAGCGTCAGATGTAAGACTCAAGTGTTCAGACATCTAAAGGGAATGTAACGTATTACAGTTATCCTCACTTCTCATAGATATGTGCAGCAAGAGCATATTATTTGTAACACGTTATGTAGTAAAACTCTCCTAGACTGAATACTGACATGAAGTCTGTCTTCTGCAAGGCTATTGCCACTTAGCGTCAGATGTAAGACTCAAGTGTTCAGACATCTAAAGGGAATGTAACGTATTACAGTTATCCTTACTTCTCATAGATATGTGCAGCAAGAGCATATTATTTGTAACACGTTATTGTAGTAAAACTCTCCTAGACTGAATACTGACATGAAGTCTGTCTTCTGCAAGGCTATTGGCACTTAGCGTCAGATGTAAGACTCAAGTGTTCAGACATCTAAAGGGAATGTAACGTATTACAGTTATCCTCACTTCTCATAGATATGTGCAGCAAGAGCTTATTATTTGTAACACGTTATTGTAGTAAAACTCTCCTAGACTGAATACTGACATGAAGTCTGTCTTCTGCAAGGCTATTGGCACTTAGCGTCAGATGTAAGACTCAAGTGTTCAGACATCTAAAGGGAATGTAACGTATTACAGTTATCCTCACTTCTCATAGATATGTGCAGCAAGAGCATATTATTTGTAACACGTTATGTAGTAAAACTCTCCTAGACTGAATACTGACATGAAGTCTGTCTTCTGCAAGGCTATTGGCACTTAGCGTCAGATGTAAGACTCAAGTGTTCAGACATCTAAAGGGATGTAACGTATTACAGTTTTCTGTTTGGTGAGAAGCTGAAAAAAACCCAAAACCATTTTATTTTCACGCCTGTGGGGTCATTGACCGCAAATGGCGCTGTGGGAAGTGACTGTATCGTCCAGTGAGCTTGTGTTCTACGGACTAGTTGTGTCAGTTTCAAAATAAAAATATAAAGCTTAACTATGACCATTGTTTCTAACAACAAAAAAACATTTAACACATTTAAGAAGTGCTTTGTCATATGATAGATATGGTCTTTAAACAGACATTAAACTCTTTAAGATTGTAATATAAAATGTTTAGTATTCATTTTGTCCCCTTCTCCAGTTATAGAATTCTGAATATCATGGGCTATGTAAGACTATTTATATTGCACAGACATATTGTCATATATCCTGATGCCGGTTACCTGCCTTACATAACGGCCCTGCGCTCTCGTAGCTAGAGTTGGGGACACTTGTCCGGTGACAATAATGTGTAAGACTATTTATATTGCACAAGAATATTGTCATATATCCTGATGCCGGTTACCTGCCTTACATACCTTGGTGTTGGGTATTGACACAGGTTTGTCGCTGAGGATCGCGGCTGGCAGTTTGATCTTCTCTCTCCTTGGCTGACCAGTTACATCTATGTTCAGACTGCGGGACAATGACTTATGTTGTCTTTGTGGAGTGACTGATGGCCAACTGAAGTCAGTATCGGTATCATACTGGTCTGCAAGGCACATATATCTTGTGCATCACACACTGAAACTATGGTAACCTCTCTAAAGCATTTATCTCTTTATTTACAGGTTCTGTACATATTTTACAGTATAGCTGCATAATATAAAGGTACCCTGTGACCTGCAATTCGTTTGTGCAGCAAAAATGTATTTCAGCAATGTAAAGGCTTTCAGAAATGAGCTATAATCAAACGTCCTCAGAGCTAAGTCACGTCTAGTCCTCAGAGCTAAGTCACGTCTAGTCCTCAGAGCTAACAGTCACGCCTAGTCCTCAGAGCTAAGTCACGTCTAGTCCTCAAAGCTAAGTCACGTCTAGTCCTCAAAGCTAAGTCACATCTAGTCCTCAGAGCTAAGTCACGTCTAGTCATCAGAACTAAGTTATCTCTGGTCCTCAGAGCTAACAGTCACGTCTAGTCCTCAGAGCTAACAGTCACGTCTAGTCCTCAGAGCTAACAGTCACGTCTAGTCCTCAGAGCTAAGTCATGTCTAGTCCTCAAAGCTAAGTCACGTCTAGTCATCAAAGCTAAGTCACGTCTAGTCCTCAGAGCTAACAGTCACGTCTAGTCCTCAGAGCCAACAGTCACGTCTAGTCCTCAGAGCCAACAGTCACGTCTAGTCCTCAGAGCCAACAGTCACGTCTAGTCCTCAGAGCCAACAGTCATGTCTAGTCCTCAGAGCCAACAGTCACATCTAGTCCTCAGAGCTAAGTCACGTCTAGTCCTCAGAGCTAAGTCACATCTAGTCCTCAGAGCTATGTCAAGTCTAGTCCTCAGAGCTAAGTCACGTCTAGTCTTCAGAACTAACAGTCACATCTAGTCCTCAGAGCTAAGTCACGTCTAGTCCTCAGAGCTAAGTCACATCTAGTCCTCAGAGCTAACAGTCACGTCTAGTCCTCAGAGCTAAGTCACGTCTAGTCCTCTGAGCAAAGTCACGTCTAGTCCTCTGAGCAAAGTCACGTCTAGTCCTCAGAACTAACAGTCACGTCTAGTCCTCAGAACTAACAGTCACGTCTAGTCCTCTGAGCAAAGTCACGTCTAGTCCTCTGAGCAAAGTCACGTCTAGTCCTCAGAACTAACAGTCACGTCTAGTCCTCAGAGCCAACAGTCACGTTTAGTCCTCAGAGCTAACAGTCACGTTTAGTCCTCAGAGCTAAGTCACGTCTAGTCCTCAGAGCTAAGTCACGTCTAGTCCTCAGAGCTAAGTCACATCTAGTCCTCAGAGCTATGTCAAGTCTAGTCCTCAGAGCTAAGTCACGTCTAGTCTTCAGAACTAACAGTCACATCTAGTCCTCAGAGCTAAGTCACGTCTAGTCCTCAGAGCTAAGTCACATCTAGTCCTCAGAGCTAACAGTCACGTCTAGTCCTCAGAGCTAAGTCACGTCTAGTCCTCTGAGCAAAGTCACGTCTAGTCCTCTGAGCAAAGTCACGTCTAGTCCTCAGAACTAACAGTCACGTCTAGTCCTCAGAGCCAACAGTCACGTTTAGTCCTCAGAGCTAACAGTCACGTTTAGTCCTCAGAGCTAAGTCACGTTTAGTCCTCAGAGCTAAGTCACGTCTAGTCCTCAGAGCTAAGTCACATCTAGTCCTCAGAGCTAAGTCACGTCTAGTCCTCAGAGCTAAGTCACATCTAGTCCTCAGAGCTAAGTCACATCTAGTCCTCAGAGCAAAGTCACGTCTAGTCCTCAGAGCTAACAGTCACGTCTAGTCCTCTGAGCAAAGTCACGTCTAGTCCTCTGAGCAAAGTCACGTCTAGTCCTCAGAACTAACAGTCACGTCTAGTCCTCAGAGCCAACAGTCACGTTTAGTCCTCAGAGCTAACAGTCACGTTTAGTCCTCAGAGCTAAGTCACGTTTAGTCCTCAGAGCTAAGTCACGTCTAGTCCTCAGAGCTAAGTCACATCTAGTCCTCAGAGCTAAGTCACGTCTAGTCCTCAGAGCTAAGTCACATCTAGTCCTCAGAGCTAAGTCACATCTAGTCCTCAGAGCTAAGTCACGTCTAGTCCTCAGAGCTAAGTCACATCTAGTCCTCAGAGCTAACAGTCACGTTTAGTCCTCAGAGCTAACAGTCACGTTTAGTCCTCAGAGCTAAGTCACGTCTAGTCCTCAGAGCTAAGTCACGTCTAGTCCTCAGAGCTAAGTCACGTCTAGTCCTCAGAGCTAACAGTCACGTCTAGTCCTCAGAGCTAACAGTCACGTCTAGTCCTCAGAGCTAACAGTCACGTCTAGTCCTCAGAGCTAACAGTCACGTTTAGTCCTCAGAGCTAACAGTCACGTCTAGTCCTCAGAGCTAAGTCACGTCTAGTCCTCAGAGCTAAGTCACGTCTAGTCCTCAGAGCTAAGTCACGTCTAGTCCTCAGAGCTAAGTCACGTCTAGTCCTCAGAGCTAAGTCACGTCTAGTCCTCAGAGCTAACAGTCACGTGTAGTCCTCAGATATCATGATGTTGATAGTGTAACTGTACAGAGCAGTACTAAGTAAAGCTGACACTACACCTCTGGTTTAGGCTCTTTGCTGCAATACTTTCCTCCCAGGTTACAGCAGTTATTTTAATAATAGTTCCTTTCCCGGAGCAGATTACCTGCAAGTGCCCAGCATTCCCTATCCGCCTGGGGTGTCTCACATATCCTGTCACTGGCCAGCTGGGGAGGACCCTCTGTGTCTGTGACTTCAGTTTGTGATGTGTCCTTCTTTGTCTCAGAAGCTGCAGGTGACAGGAAAGCGTTTATTATAGCAAAGGCAGCTAGCAGGTGTATGTGCTACGTGTAACTTCTGCTTGATTAAAGACGCCTGGTAGAAAAGGGAACAGCCTCTAGTATGCTCCCGCTGAACACTGTGTCACTTCACATTGTAGTTTCATTTGTTCACATTCCCTCTCATTCGGAAAGGTGTAAGAGCACAATCAGTATAACATCTGTAAAGGACACATATTGTACAAACTAACATTTAAAAGGACATAAAAGTGGCTTTATTGTTGTATCATTGCTTGCATATAACCAGGTGCTTAGCTCCTAAAAAGGAGTTAAACACATATTTAAAGTCCTCTCCAGAGCAGCAATGTATTCCTGCTCCATAGCTGAACATGGCTGATAACTGGTGGCTATGCATGTATGCCTCTTGTGATTGGCTCACCAGTCATTTTCAGCTACAGACTGGTAGTGCATTATTCTTCTGAATATATGTGTTTAACCGTTTGATTGCCTGTGCTGTTTGTTGTCTCTCACTATGGTAACGCTGACCATCTGTCACTGGACAATCACAATATACGTCAGCACCACAACTCAGCAAGAGCTGGTACCCAGGACCACACTGCACTAGCCTTTATACCAATCTATTTCATTTAAATACTGACTGCACATAACTACATTACCATATATTATAACCAATCATAAGAAAGGTGCAGTTTTAAAGGGACATTGTACACTAGATTTTTCTTTGCATAAATATTTTGTAGATGATGCATTTATATAGCCCATCTGGGGGTGTTTTGTAACAATGTATAGTTTTGCTTATTTTCAAATAACATTGTGCTGATTTTAAGACTACTAACCAAGCCCCACATTTTTAGATGTATACTTATGTATACAGACTTCAGACTGGGACTTTTCATATGCGGGGATGGGGGGGTCTACTCTAAGCCCTTTTCAGTGGGTGTCCCAGGCTAATCTCATCAACAGAGCTAAACTAGTGCTTCTAAGTAAGTTTTTAAAAGGTTTTACACTGGATGTTTATATCAGTATCTGTGCATATTATTCTTTATAGTAGTGTCTATTACATGCAGTTCTATGAAAACTGGTGTATACTGTCCCTTTAAGGTCAGGGACCTGAAAATCACAAAGAACAGAGGGACAACCTGATCCAGAGATGTCAGTGCACGACGTCGGCTCCATCACTTGATCACCAAGTTCCTTAGACTTTGGGAATGGAGGTAACTTGCTAGAGAGGTAATTCATGTCAGGCACCTACAGAACATATTATGTATGTTATATAGAGTATAAAGGGCCTATATGAAACATACACACAATATACAGAGCTTATGTTATATAGAGTATAAAGGGCCTAATGAAACATACACACAATATACAGAGCTTATGTTATATAGAGGATAAAGGGCCTATATGAAACATACACACAATATACAGAGCTTATGTTATATAGAGTATAAAGGGCCTAATGAAACATACACACAATATACAGAGCTTATGTTATATAGAGGATAAAGGGCCTATATGAAACATACACACAATATACAGAGCTTATGTTATATAGAGTATAAAGGGCCTATATGAAACATACACACAATATACAGAACTTATGTTATATAGAGGATAAAGGGCCTATATGAAACATACACACAATATACAGAGCTTATGTTATATAGAGTATAAAGGGCCTATATGAAACATACACACAATATACAGAACTTATGTTATATAGAGGATAAAGGGCCTAATGAAACATACACACAATATACAGAGCTTATGTTATATAGAGGATAAAGGGCCTATATGAAACATACACACAATATACAGAGCTTATGTTATATAGAGGATAAAGGGCCTAATGAAACATACACACAATATACAGAACTTATGTTATATAGAGGATAAAGGGCCTAATGAAACATACACACAATATACAGAGCTTATGTTATATAGAGGATAAAGGGCCTATATGAAACATACACACAATATACAGAGCTTATGTTATATAGAGTATAAAGGGCCTAATGAAACATACACACAATATACAGAGCTTATGTTATATAGAGTATAAAGGGCCTATATGAAACATACACACAATATACAGAACTTATGTTATATAGAGGATAAAGGGCCTATATGAAACATACACACAATATACAGAGCTTATGTTATATAGAGGATAAAGGGCCTAATGAAACATACACACAATATACAGAGCTTATGTTATATAGAGGATAAAGGGCCTAATGAAACATACACACAATATACAGAGCTTATGTTATATAGAGTATAAAGGGCCTAATGAAACATACACACAATATACAGAGCTTATGTTATATAGAGTATAAAGGGCCTATATGAAATATACACACAATATACAGAGCTTATGTTATATAGAGGATAAAGGGCCTATATGAAACATACACACAATATACAGAGCTTATGTTATATAGAGGATAAAGGGCCTAATGAAACATACACACAATATACAGAGCTTATGTTATATAGAGGATAAAGGGCCTATATGAAACATACACACAATATACAGAACTTATGTTATATAGAGAATAAAGGGCCTATATGAAACACAACGCAGCACAATATACAGAGCTTATGTTATATAGAGGATAAAGGACCTATATGAAACACAACGCAGCACAATATACAGAGCTTTAATAGCTAGTTTTGTGTCTTAAGACTAATTATGAAAATATCATCCATTTTATGATACTTAGAAAAGCACAAGGTATAAACAGACAGGCACAGGGTATATACAGACAGGCACAAGGTATAAACAGGCAGGCACAATGTATATACAGACAGGCACAAGGTATAAACAGACAGGCAAAAGGTATAAACAGACAGGGAAAAGGTATAAACAGACAGGCACAAGGTATAAACAGACATGCACAATGTATAAACAGACAGGCACAATGTATAAACAGACAGGCACATTGTATAAACAGACAGGCACAAGGTATAAACAGACATGCACAATGTATAAACAGACAGGCACAATGTATAAACAGACAGGCACAAGGTATAAACAGACAGGCACAAGGTATAAACAGACAGGCACAAGGTATAAACAGACAGGCACAATGTATAAACAGACAGGCACAATGTATAAACAGACAGGCACAAGGTATAAACAGACAGGCACAATGTATAAACAGACAGGCACAAGGTATAAACAGACAGGCACAATGTATAAACAGACAGGCACAAGGTATAAACAGACAGGCACAATGTATAAACAGACAGGCACAAGGTATAAACAGACAGGCACAATGTATAAACAGACAGGCACAATGTATAAACAGACAGGCACAAGGTATAAACAGACAGGCACAATGTATAAACAGACAGGCACAATGTATAAACAGACAGGCACAAGGTATAAACAGACAGGCACAAGGTATAAACAGGCAGGCACAAGGTATAAACAGACAGGCACAGTGTATAAACAGACAGGCACAAGGTATAAACAGACAGGCACAGTGTATAAACAGACAGGCACAATGTATAAACAGACAGGCACAAGGTATAAACAGACAGGCACAATGTATAAACAGACAGGCACAAGGTATAAACAGACAGGCACAATGTATAAACAGACAGGCACAAGGTATAAACAGACAGGCACAAGGTATAAACAGACAGGCACAATGAATAAACAGACAGGCACAAGGTATAAACAGACAGGCACAATGTATAAACAGACAGGCACAATGTATAAACAGACAGGCACAAGGTATAAACAGACAGGCACAAGGTATAAACAGACAGGCACAGTGTATAAACAGACAGGCACAATGTATAAACAGACAGGCACAGTGTATAAACAGACAGGCACAAGGTATAAACAGACAGGCACAAGGTATAAACAGACAGGCACAGGGAATATACAGACAGGCACAAGGTATAAACAGGCAGGCACAAGGTATAAACAGACAGGCACAATGTATAAACAGACAGGCACAGGGAATATACAGACAGGCACAATGTATATACAGACAAGCACAAGGTATACACAGACAGGCACAATGTATATACAGACAAGCACAAGGTATAAACAGACAGGCACAATGTATAAACAGACAGGCACAGGGAATATACAGACAGGCACAATGTATATACAGACAAGCACAAGGTATACACAGACAGGCACAATGTATATACAGACAAGCACAAGGTATAAACAGACAGGCACAATGTATAAACAGACAGGCACAGGGAATATACAGACAGGCACAATGTATATACAGACAAGCACAAGGTATACACAGACAGGCACAATGTATATACAGACAAGCACAAGGTATAAACAGACAGGCACAATGTATAAACAGACAGGCACAAGGTATAAACAGACAGACACAGTGTATAAACAGACAGGCACAAGGTATAAACAGACAGACACAATGTATAATCAGACAGGCACAAGGTATAAACAGACAGGCACAAGGTATGAACAGACAGGCACAAGGTATGAACAGACAGGCACAGTGTATAAACAGACAGGCATAAGGTATAAACAGACAGGCACAGTGTATAAACAGACAGGCACAGTGTATAAACAGACAGGCATAAGGTATAAACAGACAGGCACAGTGTATAAACAGACAGGCACAGTGTATAAACAGACAGGCACAATGTATAATCAGACAGGCACAAGGTATAAACAGACAGGCACAAGGTATGAACAGACAGGCACAGTGTATAAACAGACAGGCATAAGGTATAAACAGACAGGCACAGTGTATAAACAGACAGGCATAAGGTATAAACAGACAGGCACATTGTATAAACAGACAGGCACAATGTATAAAAATTATTTGGAAAGAAAAAACCTCCTTAAAAGGAGGTACATGGGAGTTATTAAATCTCTTATATTACCTAAAAGGGTAGACCTAAGTAACCCTATAAAGGTAGTGCCTAATACCCAAATATCATTAGTTAAAGAAAGAGGAGATCGGAGCACAAAGGTATTATGTGTCACACTTGAAAAAGAGACTTAATGTGGATAGGACATGGACCTGGAGGACAGCTATAACAAATTAAAATGTAACTTTTAATAATAAATTTAAAAATTAATTTAAAAATTGGAAGCAAATATATATATATAAAATGTCTAGTTGTACTGAGAAAAATCAGTTTATAATAAGACTATTAAAGTTTGTCCTCAGCCATAACTACTTTGTATTCAATGATAGATTTTATCTCCAAATTAGAGGCACCGCCATGGGGACAGCGTGTGCCCCAACATACGCAAATTTGTACCTTGGGTGGTGGGAATGGGAGACCAACTTTAATGAGGCACACAGGGAAATTACTGAAATTCTAAATAGGCATATTCACATATTACATACTGATGATGACCTGGCCAAACAAATAGGCCAAAGAATATCAGTAACATGGAGAAGATCACCCACTATAAAAGATAAAATTGTGAAAAGCCACTTCACCAAACGGGGAAATAGAAGGAAAGACGACCTTAAAGGTACCTACCCATGTGGGACCTGTACATTCTGTACATATATCAGCACAGTAAAACAAATGGAAGTGTTCCCAAAAGGAATCAGATATATAAACAACTTCTATAACTGCCGTACAAGAAACATCATTTACTGTATTGAATGCTGCTGTAAGATGAGATATGTCGGAATGTCCACTAGAGAGCTCAGAACCAGATTAGGTGAGCATCTTGGGAACATCCGGAATGCCAAAAGTGATTTGGACAAAGGTAAAAAGGTAAAAAAATCACAACAGTAGCTAGACATTTCCTTAAAAAACACGGAGGAAAAGCAGATCTCAAATGCTGGATTTTATATAAAGTGAAACCAGGAATAAGAGGAGGAAATACAGAGACTATGCTCCTAAGGGAAGAAACAAAATGGATTTTATGGTTACAAACCATGACTCCAAAAGATCTGAATGAGCAACTCAGTTTTGGTTCATTCCTATAAAAGGATACCATGAAACTGAAGATCCAGTCCAATAATAAAGATATAATAATAAACAAAGTATAAGTATACATACTTGACAACTATGTGTTCCTTTGACCAGCTTTTCAGTATGATACTGGGAGATAGCGGTAACTATTTTACCAAACTCAGATATATGTTAAAGTACTATATTCTATACTAACTAGGAGTACCTTAGAGCTAATAATAAATATGGATAACCCCTCTTTTATGGAATGTGGACAGTAAATACTGTGTATCATCCTCATAAGATTTTTTGCTTTAAAGGGAAATAATACTCATATGCTAAATCACTTGAAACTGATGCAGTATAACTGTAAAAAGCTGATAGGAAAATATCACCTGAGCATCTCTATGTAAAAAAGGAAGATATTTTACCTCACAATCTCCTCAGCTCAGCAGAGTAAGTTCTGTGTAAAAACGTATACTCAACTGCAGGTAAAACAAATAAAAAATGAAGAAATGAACAGCAGCCAATCAGCATCAGCAGTGCTGAGGTCATGAACTCTTTTACTGTGATCTCATGAGATTTGACTTAACTCTCATGAGATTTCATTGTAAACATCCTTTAAACTGAATAGGGAAATAACATGAGAGTGCACGAGGCACGACCCCTAAGCTGTCCCAGGACAGATATACTAATATGCTGCTTAGAAATCCTTTACAATAGGAGGTGGCTACTGAGAAACGTTTGAGGTAAAATATCTTTCTTTTTTACATAGAGATGTTCAGGTGATATTTTCTAGTCAGCTTTTTACAGCTATGCTGCATCACTTTCAAGTGTTTAAACATTTGGGTATTGTGGCCCTATAAGTATCTATTTAAAAATGGAGAATATAAAATGTGCTATTGCGCTCCCCCCTAACCTTATCTGTTCTACCTTTTTATAGCAATATATATATACAGAGATTTTTGTCCACAAATGTTATAAGCAAGGTACTGATATGAATTACAGAAATGGATAACTCCTAGCTCTCTGGACTATGCTAGCAATACTGCTTATCCTCCATACAGCAATCATGATGGTATTATTTCATATAATGATCCCACCCCCAATAAATAATTTACAATGCGCTATTGCGTGTTTTTTTGTTGTGTTTATCTCTAGTTGACTTAACTATAATTGTTTAATGAGATGCACAATCGTACTATATCTTCCTCACAACTATAATAGTTAGATGGTCAGATGGATTGCTTCCAAAATAATATATACGTTTGATGTAAACCGTACCTGATTTGACAATGTACAACAAGAATATGTTCCCAATCACTCTATGTCTGATTACCCAGACACAGTGTATAAACAGACAGGCACAAGGTATAAACAGACAGGCACAATGTATAATCAGACATGCACAAGGTATAAACAGACAGGCACAGTGTATAAACAGACAGGCACAAGGTATAAACAGACAGGCACAGTGTATAAACAGACAGGCACA
This sequence comes from Bombina bombina, assembly GCF_027579735.1. NCBI lineage: Eukaryota > Metazoa > Chordata > Amphibia > Anura > Bombinatoridae > Bombina > Bombina bombina. The sequence goes on from NC_069501.1 coordinate 31,317,545, forward strand.
AGGTATAAACAGACAGGCACAATGTATAAACAGACAGGCACAAGGTATAAACAGACAGGCGCAAGGTATAAACAGACAGGCACAAGGTATAAACAGACAGGCACAAGGTATAAACAGACAGGCACAGTGTATAAACAGACAGGCACAAGGTATAAACAGACATGCACAATGTATAAACAGACAGGCACAAGGTATAAACAGACAGGCACAAGGTATAAACAGACAGGCACAGTGTATAAACAGACAGGCACAGTGTATAAACAGACAGGCACAAGGTATAAACAGACAGGCACAAGGTATAAACAGACAGGCACAATGTATAAACAGACAGGCACAAGGTATAAACAGACAGGCACAGTGTATAAACAGACAGGCACAGTGTACAGACAGGCACAAGGTATAAACAGACAGGCACAATGTATAAACAGACAGGCACAGTGTATAAACAGACAGGCATAAGGTATAAACAGACAGGCACAAGGTATAAACAGACAGGCACAATGTATAAACAGACAGGCACAGTGTAGAAACAGACAGGAACAAGGTATAAACAGACAGGCACAATGTATAAACAGACAGGCACAAGGTATAAACAGACAGGCACAAGGTATAAACAGACAGGCACAATGTATAAACAGACAGGCACAAGGTATAAACAGACAGGCACAAGGTATAAACAGACAGGCACAATGTATAAACAGACAGGCACAATGTATAAACAGACAGGCACAAGGTATAAACAGACAGGCACAAGGTATAAACAGACAGGCACAAGGTATAAACAGACAGGCACAATGTATAAACAGACAGGCACAGTGTAGAAACAGACAGGAACAAGGTATAAACAGACAGGCACAAGGTATAAACAGACAGACAAAAGGTATAAACAGACAGGCACAAGGTATAAACAGACATGCACAATGTATAAACAGACAGGCACAGTGTATAAATAGACAGGCACAAGGTATAAACAGACAGGCACAAGGTATAAACAGACAGGCACAATGTATAAACAGACAGGCACAAGGTATAAACAGACAGGCACAGTGTATAAACAGACAGGCACAAGGTATAAACAGACAGGCACAGTGTATAAACAGACAGGCACAAGGTATAAACAGACAGGCACAATGTATATACAGACAGGCACAAGGTATAAACAGACAGGCACAGTGTATAAACAGACAGGCACAAGGTATAAACAGACAGGCACAATGTATATACAGACAGACACAAGGTATAAACAGACAGGCACAGTGTATAAACAGACAGGCACAAGGTATAAACAGACAGGCACAATGTATATACAGACAGGCACAAGGTATAAACAGACAGGCACAAGGTAAAAACAGACAGGCACAATGTATATGCAGACAGGCACAAGGTATAAACAGACAGGCACAAGGTATAAACAGACAGGCACAGTGTATAAACAGACAGGCACAAGGTATAAACAGACAGGCACAGTGTATAAACAGACAGGCATAAGGTATAAACAGACAGGCACAATGTATATGCAGACAGGCACAAGGTATAAACAGACAGGCACAATGTATATGCAGACAGGCACAAGGTATAAACAGACAGGCACAAGGTATAAACAGACAGGCACAAGGTATAAACAGACAGGCACAGTGTATAAACAGACAGGCACATTGTATAAACAGACAATATACAGTATCTCACAAAAGTGAGTACACCCCTCAAATTTTTGTAAATTTTTTATTATATCTTTTCATGTGACAACACTGAAGAAATTACACTTTGCTACAATGTAAAGTAGTGAGTGTACTGCCTGTATAACAGTTTACATTTGCTGTCCCCTCAAAATAACTCAACACACAGCCATTAATGTCTAATGCAACAAAAGTGAGTACACCCCTAAGTGGAAATGTCCAAATTGGGCCCAATTAGTTATTTTTCCTCCCCACTGTAATGTGACTTGTTAGTGTTACAAGGTCTCAGGTGTGAATGGGGAGCAGGTGTGTTAAATTTGGTGTTATCGCTCTCACACTCTCTCATACTGGTCACTGGAAGTTCAACATGGCACCTCATGGCAATAACTCTCTGAGGATCTAAAACAAAGAATTGTTGCTCTACATAAAGATGGCCTGGGCTATAAGAAGATTGCCAAGACCCTGAAACTGAGCTGCAGCACGGTGTGCAAGACCATACAGTGGTTTCACAGGACAGGTTCCACTCAGAACATGCCTAGCCATAGTCAACCAAAGAAGTTGAGTGCACATGCTCAGTGTCATATCCAGAGGTTGTCTTTGGGAAATAGACAAATGAGTGCTGCCAGCATTACTGCAGAGGTTGGAGGGGTGGGGGGTCAGCCTGTCAGTGCTCAGATCATACGCCGCACACTGCATCAAATTGGTCTGCATGGCTGTCGTCCCAGAAGGAAGCCTCTTCTAAAGATGATGCACAAGAAAGCCCGCAGTTTGCTGAAGACAAGCAAACTAAGGACATGGATGACTGGAACCATGTCCTGTGGTCTGATGAGACCAAGATAAACTTATTTGGTTCAGATGGTGTCAAGGGTGTGAAGCGGCAACCAGGTGAGGAGTACAAAGACAAGTGTGTCTTGCCTACAGTCAAGCATGGTGGTGGGAGTGTCATGGTCTGGGCCTGCATGACTGCTGCCGGCACTGGGGAGCTACAGTTCATTGAGGGAACCATGAATGCCAACATGTACTGTGACATACTAAAGCAAAGCATGATCCCCTCCCTTCGGAGACTGGGCCACAGGGCAGTATTCCAACATGATAATGACCTCAAACACACCTCCAAGACGACCACTGCCTTGCTAAAGAAGCTGAGGGTAAAGGTGATGGACTGGCCAAGCATGTCTCCAGACCTAAACCCTATTGAGCATATCCTCAAAGGAAGGTGGGGATGCGCTCCGTGTTGTCATCATGGAGGAGTGGAATAGGATTCCAGTGGCAACCTGTGAAGCTCTGGTGAACCTCATGCCTACGAGGGTTAAGGCAGTTCTGCAAATTAATAGTGGTCACACAAAATATTGACACATTGGGCCCAATTTGGACATTTCCACTTAGGAGTGTGCTCACTTTTATTGCCAACGGTTTAGACATTAATGGCTGTGTGTTGAGTTATTTTGAGGGGACAGCAAATTTATACTGTTACACAGGCTGTGCATTCACTACTTTACATTTGTAGCAAAGTGTAATTTCTTCACTGTTGTCACATGAAAAGATATAATAAAATATTTTTAAAAATGTGAGTGGTGTACTAACGTTTTGTGAGATACTGCATATATATGTGGATTTATAGGAATACCTATGAGCACTGGTTATAATATTACAGGTTTGGGTTTGTTGCATAAAATGATTTTACTTCCTAAACATTTAACCTATTGTCAGTGTGACTCCTCAATATAAAGGGACATTATTTAAAAGTAAAACAACATTAATAGTTAACACACAGCTAGAATATGAGTTTTTTTATTCCAATCAGCCAATAGAATGAGAGCTCAATCCTATTGGCTCATTGCAACAGCCAATAGCATTTTTTCCCCTTTAATTCCTATTGGCTGATATAATTCTATCAGCCAATCGGAATATAAGGGACGCCATCTTGGATGACGTCACTTAAAGGGAACCTTCAGTTGACGCCGACGACCATAAGAAGAGGATGCTCTTGAAGATGGACCCGCTTCGCGCCGGATGGATGAAGATACTGTCTGGATGAAGACTTCTACCTGCTTCGATGAGGACTTCTGCCCGCTTGGATCAGGACTTCACCCGCTGGATGAGGATGGATGTCCAGACTTCGAAAACTGTAAGTGGATCTTCAAGGGTTAGTGTTAGGTTTTTTTAAAGTTTTTTTTTAATGGGTTTTATTTTTAGATACAAGAAATATGTACTGTATATCTATCCTGGACAGGATGGGAAAACGGCACACCCAAAAACGTTTCTTCCCAAAAAAACAGTTATATATCAAAAATGTTACTAATGAGGTGGAGCAAAATGAATTGCTAATTCCCAAAAAAGTACTTTCCAAAATATATATATATATACACATATATACACACACACATATATATATATATATTATATATATATATATATATATATATATATATATATATATATATATACATACACACACACACACACCTAATAGGTATTCCTAGTTACCGTCTGGTATGGACTTGTATGTATTTCATACTCTCAGCATTCAGATATACACAATTTTTAAATTACAAAATGTAAAAACATAACAATGGAATACTCATTCTTAGTTTAAAAAGTAATAAATATTTATTTAATACACAATACAGGTTTTTATCCGTTTAAAAGTTATGGACACCGTGTCTTAGTTAAGATTCAAATATGTGAACTTGACAGTAAAAACTTTCACACTATACAAGTAAACAAATCAAAGTGGAATACGTTGTGTACATGCAATAAAAATATTAATATTGCTATTATTGACCACTAAACATAGGATGGTTTTTTGGACCACTTGGAAAAAACTTGTATAAAAAAACTTGTAGCTGTACTGCCTTTGTTTAAATAATCTCTATGTTGGTTTCATAAACTCCACAAATAGTAAAAAGCAAAAACTTGACATATATATATATATATATATATATATATATATATAGCAGGTAGAGATCCGCAGTCTGTGTCACTACTACAGAATAGTGTGATGATAAAGTGCAGGCAAAACACAGCTGATAGGAATTACGAGATCTGCCCTGGAAGTGAGCTGAAGTCATCCAAGACTTGATAAAAATGTTTCAGCAAGTTACACAATTGAGAATCCTTTGCCGAGAACAAAACCAATATTGCAAATAAGCAAATACAGGAGGATGAGGCCTATGAACTCCTGACTGAGCAACAATGTTGCAGTTAGTTTGCAAAAATTGGCTTGGTAACGTGTTTTTTCACTGACATTCTGCAATTGATATTCATGCTAATACCAGCAAAATATATTATCATCTTATTAAAACATCATCAATATATATTAAATCCATCTGAGGATATTTATATATATATATATGTCAAGTTTTGATTTTTACTATTTGCGGATTTTATGAAACCAACATAGAGATTATTTAAACAAAGGCAGTACAGCTACAAGTTTTTTTATACAAGTTTTTTCCAAGATGTCCAAAAAACATTCCTATGTTTAGTGGTCAATAATAGCAATATTAAAGGGACCAGTCTTACACCCAGAATTGTTATTGTTTTAAAAGATAGATAATCCCTTGTTTAACCATTCCCTAGTTTTGCATAACCAACACAGTTATATTTATATATTTTTTACCTCTGTGATTATTTTGTAATCTAAGCCTCTGCAGACTGCCCCTTTATTTTCAGTCTCTATTTGACAGACTTGCAGTTTAGCCAATCAGTGATGGCTCCCAGGTAACTTCACGTGCACGAGCACAGTGTTATCTATATGAAAAAACATGAACTAACACCTTTCTAGTGGTGAAAAACCTGTTAAAATGCATTCTCTAAGAGGCGGCCCTTCAAGGTCTAGGAAATTATCATATGAAACATCCTAGGTTAAGCTTTAACTAAGAATACCAAGAGAAGAAAGAAAAATTGGTGATAAAAGTAAATTGGAAAATTGTTTAAAATTACATGCCCTATCTGAATCATGAAAGTTTTTTTTTTTTGACTAGACTGTCCCTTTAATATTTTTATTGCATGTACACAACGTATTTCCACTGTTGAATTTTTTTACTTGTATAGTTTGAGAGTTTTTTTACTGTCAAGTTCACATATTTGAATCTTAACTAAGACACGGTGTGTCCATACTTTTAAATGGATAAAAACCTGTATTGTGTATTAAATAAATATTTATTACTTTTTAAACTAAGAATGAGTATTCCATTGTGTATATCTGAATGCTGAGAGTATGAAATACATACAAGTCCATACCAGACGGTAACTAGGAATACCTATTAGGTGTGTATATATATATATATATATATATATATAATATATACACACACATATATATTTTTTGGAAAGTATTTTTTGGGGTTTTATTTTTAGCATAGGGTTTGGGCACTTCGTAAAAGAGCTGATTGCCCTTTTCAGGGCATGGCAAAAGAGCTAAATGCCCTTTTAAGGGCAATGCCCATCCAAATGCCCTTTTCAGGGCAATGGTTAGCTTAGGTTTATTTAGTTAGTATTTTATTTGGGGGGTTGGTTGGTTGGGTGGTGGGTTTTACTGTTGGGGGGGTATTGTATTTTTTTTACAGGTAAAATAGCTGATTTCTTTGGGTCAATAGCCTGCAAAAGGCCCTTTTAGGGGCCATTGGCAGTTTAGTGTAGGCTAGTTTTTTTTTTATTTTGATAGGGCTATTAGATTAGGAGTAATTTGTTTTTATTTTTGATAATTTCGTTTTTTATTTTGCGTAATTTAGTGTTTATTTATTTTTTGTAAATTTATTTTATGAATTTAATTTATTTTATTTTATTGTAATGTTAGGTTTTAGTGTAAGGCAGGTTAGGTTTTATTTTACAGGTAACTTTGTATTTATTTTAATTAGGTAGTTAGTAAATAGTTAATAACTATTTACTAACAAGTCTACCTAGTTAAAATAAATCCAAACTTACCCGTGAACTAAAAATAAAACGCCTAGATTACAAGTTCTGTGTTAGCCTTAAAAATCAGCTTCGAGGAGCCCCAACGCTGCTTTTTAACGCCCGCTGGTATTACGAGTTTGACAGATACAGGTGTACCGCTCACTTTTTTTCCGCAACTCGAGCATACCGCAAATTCCCTTACGTCAATTGCGTATCCTATCTTTTCTATGGGATTTTCCTAACGCCGGTATTACGAGTCTTGGAGAAAGTGAGCGGTACAGCCTCTCCTGTCAAGACTCCTACCGCATTTAAAAGTCGGTAGTTAAGAGTTTTATGGGCTAACGCCGTAACATAAAGCTCTTAACTAAAGTGCTAAAAAGTACACTAACACCCATAAACTACATATTAACCCCTAAACCGAGCCCCCCCCCCCCACATCGCAAACACTTAAATAAAATTATTTAACCCCTAATCTGCCGACCGGACATCGCCGCCACTTTATTAAATGTATTAACCCCTAATCCGCCGCACTCCCACCTCGCAAACACTAGTTAAATTTTATTAACCCCTAATCTGCCGACACCTACCTACATTTATTAACCCCTAATCTGCCGCCCCCAACTTCGCCTCCACTATACTAAATTTATTAACCCTTAAACCTAAGTCTAACCCTAACCCCCCTTTTTTTAAATAAAACAAAATAAAATTACAAAAATTAAATAAATTATTCCTAATTAAAACGAAATACCCATAAAATAAACCCTAAGCTAGCTACAATATAACTAATAATTACATTGTAGCTATTTTAGGATTTATTTTTATTTTACAGGCAACTTTGTATTTATTTTAACTAGGTAGAATAGTTATTAAATAGTTATTAAACTATTTAATAACTACCTAGCGAAATTTAAGACAAATATACCTGTAAAATAAATCCTAACCTAAGTTACAATTACACCTAACACTAATTAAATTAATTACCTAAACTAACTACAATTAAATACAATTAAATAAACTAAATTACGAAGAAAAAAAAACACTAAATTACAGAAAATAAAAAAGAAATTAAAAATTTTTAAACTACAGTAATTACACCTAATCTAATCCCCCTAATAAAATAAAAAAGCCCCCGAAAATAATAAAATTCCCTACCCTATACTAAATTACAAATAGCCCTAAAAAGGACCTTTTGCGGGGCATTGCAAAGTAATCAGCTCTTTTACCTGTAAAAAATAAATACAATAACCCCCCCAACATTAAAACCCACCACCCACACACCCAACCCTACTCTAAAACCCACCCAATGCCCCCTTAAAAAAACCTAACACTAGCCCCCTGAAGATCACCCTACCTTGAGCCGTCTTCACCCAGCCGGGCACAAGTGGTCCTCCAGAGGGGCAGAAGTCTTCATCCAATCAGGGCAGAAGAGGTCCTCCAGACGGCAGAAGTCTTCATCCAGACGGCATCTTCTATCTTCATCCTTCCGGAGAGGAGCGAGTCCATCTTGAAGACATCCGACGCGGAGCATCCTCTTCTTCCGACGGACTAACGACGAATGAAGGTACCTTTAAATGACGTCATCCAAATGGCGTCCCTTGAATTCTGATTGGCTGATAGAATCCTATCAACCAATCGGAATTAAGGTAGGAAAAATCCTATTGGCTGATGCAATCAGCCAATAGGATTGACCTTGCATTCTATTGGCTGATTGGAACAGCCAATAGAATGCGAGGTCAATCCGATTGGCTATTGCATCAGCCAATAGGATTTTTCCTACCTTAATTCCGATTGGTTGATAGGATTCTATCAGCCAATCAGAATTCAAGGGACGCCATTTGGATGACGTCATTTAAAGGTATTCTATCAGCCAATCGGAATTCAAGGGATACTTTTAGAGTAGGGTTGGGTGTGTGGGTGGTGGGTTGTAATGTTGGGGGGGTATTGTATTTTTTTTTTTACAGATAAAAGAGCTGATTACTTTGGGGCAATGACCCGCAAAAGGCCCTTTTAAGGGCTATTTGTAATTTAGTATAGGGTAGGGAATTTTATTATTTTGGTTTTTTTTTTTTATTTTAATAGGGGGATTAGATTAGGTGTAATTAGTTTAAAAATGTGTAATTTCTTTTTTTTTCTGTAATTTAGTGGGGGGGGGGTTCCGTAATTTAGTTTATTTAATTTAATTGTATTTAATTGTAGTTAGTTTAGGTAATTAATTTAATTATAGAGTAGTGTTAGGTGTAATTGTAACTTAGGTTAGGTTTTATTTTATAGGTATATTTGTCTTTATTTTAGCTAGGTAGTTATTCAATAGTTAATAACTATTTAATAACTATTGTACCTAGTTAAAATAAATACAAAGTTGCCTGTAAAATAAAAATAAATCCTAAAATATCTACTATGTAACTATTAGTTATATTGTAGCTATATTAGGGTTTATTTTATAGGTAAGTATTTAGTTTTAAATAGGAATAATTTATTTAATGATAGTAATTTTATTTAGATGTATTTAAATTATATTTAAGTTTGGGGGGGTTAGGTTTAGGGTTAGATTTAGGGGTTAATAACTTTATCATAGTGGCGGGGACATTGTCGGCGGCAGATTAGGGGTTAATAAATTTAAAATAGTTGTGGCGACGTTGGGAGCGGAAGATTAGGGGTTAATAACTATAATGTAGTTGTCGGCGATGTTAGGGGCAGCAGATTAGGGGTTCATAGGTATAATGTAGGTGGCGGCGGTGTCTGGAGCGGCAGATTAGGGGTTAATAATATAATGCAGGTGGCGACGATGTCCGGAGCGGCAGATTAGGGGTTAATAATATAATGCAGGTGGCGACGATGTCGGGGGCGGCAGATTAGGGGTTAATAAGTGTAAGATTAGAGGTGTTTAGACTGGGGGTTCATGTAAGGGTGTTAGGTGCAGACATAAAATGTATTTCCCTATAGAAAACAATGGGGCTGCGTTAGGAGCTGGACGCTGCTTTTTTGCAGGTGTTAGGTTTTTTTCAGCCGGTTCAGCCCCATTGTTTCCTATGGGGAAATCGTGCACGAGCACGTTTAGCCAGCTCACCACTGACTTAAGCAACGCTGGTATCAAGGTGAGATGTGGAGCTAAATTTTGCTCAACGCTCACTTTTCTGAGGCTAATGCTGGCTTGCAGAAAATTCGTAATACCAGCGTTGTTTTAAGTGAGCAGTGAAAAAAAAGGCTCGTTAGAACCGCACAGCTTTACCGACAAAAATTGTAATCTAGGTGATTGATAGCTACACTATTATAACTATTAGTTATTTTGTAGCTCGCTTAGGTTTTATTTTACACATAAGTATTTATTTAGTTTTAAATAGGAATTATTTAGGTAATAATTGTAGGTTTTATTTAGATTTATTTTAATTATATTTAAGTTAGGTGGTGTTAGGGTTAGACTTAGGCTTAAGGTTACGTTAGGGTTAGGTTTAGGGGTAATATATTTATGTAGTGATGTAGGAGGCCAGAGGTTTAGGGGTTAATAGTTTAATTTAGTATATTTCGTTGTGGGGGGCTTGCGGTTTAGTGGTTAACAGGTTTATTATAGTGGCGGTGTGGGCGGACAGCATATTAGGGGTTAATAATATTTAAATAGTGTTTGCGATGTGGGAGGGCGGTAGTTTAGGGGTTAATAGGTTTGTTATAGTGGCGACAATGTCGGGGAGCAGCAGAATAGGGGTTAATATATTTTTTAAGTGGTCGCGATGTCCGGAGTGGCAGATTAGGGGTTAAGAAATTTATTTTAGTGTGTGCGATGCGGGAGGGCCTCAATTTAGGGGTTAATAGGTAGTTTATGGGTGTTAGTGTACTTTGTGACAGTTTAAACATTAGTTTTATGCTACAGCTTTGTAACATAACACTCATAACTACTGACTTTAGATGGCGATACGGATCTTGTGGTTTTAGAGTGTACCGCTCACTTTTTGGCCTCCCAGGCAAACTCGTAATTCCGGCGCTATGGGAGTCCCATTGAAAAATAACTTTTTTGAAGGGCTTTACTGACGTTGCGTGACGGCCAAAAAGGTGTGCGGTACACCTATACCTACAAGACTTGTAAGAGCAGAGTTAGGGAAAAAGCAGCGTTATGAAGCATAGCGATGCTTTTTCACTCATAACGCAAAACTCGTAATCTAGCTGACAATGAGGTGAACATGTGATTGGAAACCTGTAAAGTTGAGACAAATAAACCACTGAAGATGCCATTATTTGTGCAGTTACCCTATGCACTGTGTCTTTTCTTTTGAGGATACTATTTTGAAGACTACATTGGAATGTTTTACAAATCTAAATGTAGATCTGAGATTGCTTGCCCTATTATAAGAATTTTTAATTAAGGGATTAACAGTGTTTATTGTTCACTTTTTATTTGTCACATATACACACGTTATTTAAAAGTATATCAGTGTGTGAGTGTTTGTGTACATTTGTGTTTGTATGATTTGTGTATATGTGTATGTATGAGTGTGTGTGTGTGCATTTGTGTTTGTATGATTGTGTATATGTGTATGTATGAGTGTGTGTGTGTGTGTGCATTTGTGTTTGTATGATTGTGTATATGTGTATGTATGAGTGTGTGTGTGCATTTGTGTTTGTATGATTGTGCATATGTTTATGTATGTGTGTGTGTTTGTATGATTGTGTATATGTGTATGTATGTGTGTGTGTTTGTATGATTGTGTATATGTGTATGTATGTGTGTGTGTTTGTATGATTGTGTATATGTGTATGTATGTGTGTGTGTGTGTGTTTGTATGATTGTGTATATGTGTATGTATGGTTGTGTGTGTGTGTGCATTTGTGTTTGTATGATTGTGTTTATGTGTATGTATGTGTGTGTATTTGTATGATTGTGTATATGTGTATGTATGAGTGTGTGTGTGCATTTGTGTTTGTATGATTGTGCATATGTTTATGTATGTGTGTGTGTTTGTATGATTGTGTATATGTGTATGTATGTGTGTGTGTTTGTATGATTGTGTATATGTGTATGTATGTGTGTGTGTTTGTATGATTGTGTATATGTGTATGTATGTGTGTGTGTGTGTGTTTGTATGATTGTGTATATGTGTATGTATGGTTGTGTGTGTGTGTGTGTGCATTTGTATTTGTATGATTGTGTGTCTGTGTGCATGTATTCGTGTACATGTATATCTGTGTATATATGTGTGTAATTGTTTATGTATTTGTATACACTTGTGTCTGTGTGTATGATTGTGTATATGTGTATGTGTGTGCATGTATTTGTGTACATATAGATCTGTGTATATATGTGTGTAATTGTTTATTTATTTGTATACACTTGTGTCTGTGTGTATGATTGTGTATGTGTGTGTGCATGTGATTGTGTACATGTATATTTGTGTATATGATTGTGTATATATGTGTGTAATTGTTTATGTATTTGTATACACTTGTGTCTTTGTGTATGATTGTGTATATGTGTATGTATGTGCGTGATTGTGTATATATGTGTGTGTGAGCATATATTTGTGTACAAGTATATCTGTGTGTATGATTGTGTATATATGTGTGTTATGTGTGTAATTGTTTATATGTGTATGTATTTGTATACATTTGTGTCTGTGTATATATATATATATATATATATATATATATACACACATGTATAGTTATACATTTGTGTCTGTGTGTATGATTGTATATATAAATATATATATATATATATATATATATATATATATATATATATATATATATATATATATATATATATATATATATGTGTGTAATACTCTGTATATGTGTATTTGTGTACACTTTTGTCTGTGTGTATATATATATATATATATATATATATATATATATATGTGTGTGTGTGTGTATTTGTGTAAAAATGTGTGTGTGTGTGAGTTTATATGATTGTAAATTTGTGTATGCATCTATTTGTGTACATGTGTGTGTGTGATTGTGTATATGTGTGTGTGTGATTGTGTATATGTGTGTGTGTGATTGTGTATATGTGTGTGTGAGTATATATTTGTGTTTTTTTGTGTACATGTATATCTGTGTGTGTGTGATTGTGTATATGTGTGTGTGAGTATATATTTGTGCTTTGTGTACATGTATATCTGTGTATGTATGTGCATTCATGTATTTTTGTACACTTGTGTCTTTGTGTATGATTGTGTATATGTGTGTGTGTGTGCGATTGTGTATATTGTATGTATGTGTGTGCATATATTCATGTACATGTATATCTGTGTGTATAATTATGCATTTATGTGTGTGTTGTATATATATATATATATATTATATATATATATATATATATATATCTATATATATTTATATATATATGAGGGAAATTTGTGTGTGTGGTTGTATATATGTGTATGTGTGTGTGATTGTGTATAAATGTAGCCACCAATAAGCAAGTTCTATCCAGGGTGCTGAACCTAAAATGGGCTGGCTCCTAAGCCTTTACATTCCTGCTTTTCAATAAGATTAGCAAGAGAACAGAGAAAAAATAATAGGAGTAAATTAGAAAGTTGCTTAAAATTGCTACTCTATCAGAATCATGAAAGAAAAAAAATCGGTTTATTATCCTTTAATTAAAAAAACATAAGTTCGTGAAAATGGTTATTGATCATTGTATTATTCATATAGCACTTTTTTTTTACAAAGAGGAGCATACAGCCCAATTAACTGACGATTGGTGAATAATTAAGTAACTATTATTACTCAGTATGACTACAGTCAAGTTATCAGTGTCAGATGGAGGAAAGACCGAGTTGGTTGCAAAAGAATTTAAAAAAACCTGTGACCCAAAAATGTAAGCAGATATGGCAGATAGCCGAGTAATCAGCCTAGCTATCTCACCAAAATCAGATCAAATGGCAGAACACAGAATATCATTTAGATCCCAAGGAAAAATGTAAGCAGATATGGCAGATAGCCGAGTAATCAGCCTAGCTATCTCACCAAAATCAGATCAAATGGCAGAACACAGAATACCATTTAGATCCCAAGGAAAAATGTAAGCAGAATATGGAGATACCCGAGTAATCAGCCTAGCTATCTCACCAAAATCAGATCAAATGGCAGAACACAGAATATCATTAGATCCCAAGGAAAAATGTAAGCAGATATGGCTAGATAGCCGAGTAATCAGTCTAGCTATCTCACCAAAATCAGATCAAATGGCAGAAACACAGAATATCATTTAGATCCCAAGGAAAAATGTAAGCAGATATGGCAGATAGCGAGTAATCAGCCTAGCTATCTCACCCAAAATCAGATCAAATGGCAGAACCACAGAATACCATTTAGATCCCAAGGAAAAATGTAAGCAGATATGCAGATAGCCGAAGTAATCAGTCTAGCTACCTCACCAAAATCAGATCAAATGGCAGAACACAGAATACCATTTAGAATCCCAAGGAAAAATGTAAGCAGATATGGCAGATAGCTGGTAATCAGCCTAGCTATCTCACCAAAATCAGATCAAATGGCAGAACACAGAATACCATTTAGATCCCAAGGAAAATGTAAGCAGATATGGCAGATAGCCGAGTAATCAGCCTAGCCTATCTCACCAAAATCAGATCAATGGCAAGAACACAGAATACCATTTAGATCCCAAGGAAAAATGTAAGCAGATTATGGCAGATAGCCGAGTAATCAGCCTAGCTATCTCCACCAAAATCAGATCAAATGGCAGAACACAGAATATCATTTAGATCCAAGGAAAAATGTAAACACGGGCCCTCAAGCTCCAATCGGAGCTTGATAAGCCCCATTGCCTTTTAAATGATATCTATAGGAAACCAATATATTCTAATCTTTTACAGGTGCTCAGCAATGGAACATTCTGTTGGCCACCAGTGCTTGGCATGTTGTCGTCTCCTTCAGAAATCATGTGCAGCACATACGGAATGAGATATTTAATATGGACAATGCAAATGACACAGATACAATACGCTCTATATTACATTATCTCATGTAGCGTACATCATGCAGGTAAAACAGCCACTGTGATTTAAGCTTCTGATGCATTTCAGAAACAAAAAAACCCCATTAAAAACACAAATAATAGATTTGTAAAATTGTGTATTGCTATAAAAATCAATTATAAAAAGAAACATAAATAATTGTGAAAAATACATTCTGATCAACATTTTATATTCCATGCAAAGGAGCAAGTTTTCTTTACAAACAGATGCTACATGTGGGTCAGAAGATCTCTTTAACCTGCAGTTAAAATCGGCACCAAATCCAGTAAGAGCCATAAAATTCAGCAGCACTTAATGAAAAATCTGATCGCTATAAAAACCCTGAAAAGGTGCTCTATATTGAGCGGATTCCCTGCAATAATGCAGCATTATGGTGGTCAAAGGTGAGCTGATAAAAAAAAGGGAGATTTATTACACTGATGTGTTTGAAGGAAATCCTGCTGCGAATACCGGGGTAACATAAAGATGAAAAGCAAAAAATATTATTGGGGAATGGAGAACTCACTTATAAACTTGTTTGTCTGCTCAACAAAGTTTGTTTTGTGTTTGCCCTCAATGCACTGAACATTTTATATGATGCTTTATTGTTTTATTACATTAATATCGGTCTGATAAATGGTGCGTAACAAATGCAACGTGTTATACAAATGACCTTTTGGTAAATAGTAAAAAGCATTTGCTCAGCTGTCTTTTTGTAGAATGTGAACTCTAAATGAAACCAACAACAAAGTGTTGCTGAAAAGGCTGATAGGACACTTACAAAAGCAGAAGGAAGGAATCAGACTGGAGCGTAATTAAGGCTGGGGCCTCCTGGGGCAAGGGACAATAGGTTAGTTAGGAAGGAGTGCAAAAGATAAGCAGATAGGCAGGGACATTAGAATTGGACTAAGGAGCGATAAGGCAGGGAGGGGGGAGGTCGTAGGAGAAGGGGGTATATGAGAATGTGAACAGGAAGTGGAGCTCATAATAATATTTTTCTATTTCAGGTTGGACGCACTTTGTGAAGACGATGTCGGTGAGAAATAGGAAGATCCCAAAGAAATTCTGAATGGAGACGAATACCATATGGAAGACCAGGGCGATACAGGCCTCAAAGGAAGCTAAAAAGATTGGAGAAAGAAAAGAAAAAAGAAGAACAGACAGGACAGCAGAGGAAGTGAATGGAGGGTACCGGGCATGACTGGAAGGACAGCAGTCGGGCTCAACAGGAGGGGGTCGGGCCCCCAGTGGTAAGTGTGGCAGATGTACAGTCGGAGGCAACGGGCTTCCCAGGTAAGCAGGCCACAATAAGTGGATATGGGAGCGAGGTTGCATTGTTTTCCGACACGTCGGATGATAGCACAGGGGTTCCAGCGATATTCAGACAAGAGGCGGGCGGCAGGTCCACGGTGAGGCAGAGCGAAAGGGGCAACATAGTGATCAGGCCCAGCGTGCGCAATACGGTATGTTTACAGGGCGCGGCCATATTGGTAGGCAGGGCAGCAACGCGCAGGGACCGTAGATAGAGGTGGGCGGGGCCTGGGGGCAGTGGCCATCGCGTAAAGACGCAAGTTCTCGGCGGCCATCTTGGATACGCAGCATGGACCAAACAGACAGGGCAGGCCATAGCAACCGAGCAGCGACTACAGCACAGGTTAGGCAGGTGATAGCGGGGAGCGACAGCGAAAAAAGTGATGGGGAGGAAGCAATCAAGGTTGTCAGAGGAGGATAGCGAGGGAACGGACATGAAACCCGGGCAAGGAAGCACAGGGGAGAAGAGAGAGAAGCTGCGATCCTGGCGGATCGGGCCCAGGCAGCCGGGGATACACAGGACTGCAAGGGGAATATATCTGGTAAATGGGAAATACAGGGAGGACAGCAAAGAAGATTGGGGAACGAGTAGGGGGATGATATGCGTTCGGGGAAGAAACTACATAGAGATACAGGATAGGAGAAAGGGCGATGCAAGGGCAATGAAGAGAGTCAGGGTAATGGAAGCAGTAGGAGACAGGCACAATATAATTAGAGACACAGAAGGGTATTCATACGTGCGGCAAGAGAGGCAAAGAGGAGGCGAAAGGGGAGGGGAAAAGGACAAGGAGAAGTTGTTAAAAAGTCAGAAGGCGGTAACAATGGGTAAAGGGAGAAATGAAAATGTAATTTGTGGCAGAGGAATAATGAAAGAATTGTTGATTTTACAGAAGGCAATGGAACCAAAGGTTTCTGAAGGAGCAAGGGAATGAAAGAGCTGGCAGAGACGAGCAGACACCGGGTACGAGCCGAGGGGAAAAGAATGGTGAAGGAGAAGGCGGCAAACAGCAGAAACAAGGTAGTAGAATCATGTATTATAAGAGTGATGGATCAGATAGTTCATCAGAATGGGGACTCAGAGGATGATAAGGTCCAGGGATGAGGGTAATAGGAGGATCTTAAAGTTTGTTAAGAAAAATTTATGCAAAACAAAGGGAGGAAGGGGGATAGAGATGCAGAAAAAAGGGGGAGAATATAGCGAAGGGGAATTCAATGCAGACGATGAAGTATCTTGGAACAAAATTAATGCAGCTCAACTACACATCTAAGCAAAAATAATAGTAAGAGCGCGAAAAGGGAAATACGTTGATGTATTCGACAGTACAAGGGAGGCAATAGCATTAAAATCTAGTACTGACGATGGTTAAAACTAGAAATATTAAGCAATCATTCCCAGAGTGGGTAAAAGGGATTCCATATATATGCAGAATGTTTTTTAGTCAGAGAACCCAGATAAGGTTAAAGGAATGCTGAGATACATACATTTTATCGCGGAAAGTTACACAGCATACGGAGGATAAAGATACTCGATATGTGGACAAGATTAGTGAAACCCCACAGAAACGCAGGCGCAAGAGACCAATAATGCAAGGTAGGCCCGCTAGAAGCGAGGGAAGGGAGGTGTTGGGCATACAACGACTAAAAGAGATGCGACAGGGGAAAGGATGTAAAATTTAAGCACGTATGTAGATATTGTGGGGGCATGATCCGGGCGCAGACTGTAGGAGGAACAATAGTGGGGGCAATAGCAAAATGTTTTTTCGTGGCCAAGGGAACAAAAGTAATGAGGAGCCTATGGGGAATGTCCAGAACCCCATTGAAGGTAGATAGGCTGATAAAGGAATTAGAAAACGTACGAGAGGGAGGAGGACAAGGTAATGCTCAAAAGGTTTAGAAGAAGGGTTTGTAATTCCGGTAAGGACAGAGGTTGAGGGAGCGGTGAAACATAGGAATTTGAAATCAGCTATGGAATACCCAGCGGTATTGCAAGAAAAATTTAGAAAATAAATAGTTGGGGAGGATGGCGGGTCCGTTGATGAAATACCAATTAAGGAACTAATAATATCCCCCATTAGGTATAGTGCCCAAAAAAGAAGCAGGAAAGTTTAGGATGATCTGTCTGAACAATGCCATAGATAGATTAGACTCATCTGTGCAATACCAAACTTTCGACACAGCTTAACAGTGGTCAGGCAAGCGGGGAAAGGGGGGCAATGTTGGCAAAGGTAGACATTGAGTCAGCGTTTAGGTTCCTCTATTGAACCCGGGAAGTTTTAAAGTCATGGGTTGCAAATTCAAGGGTCAATATTACGTGAATAAATGTTTGCCCATGGGCTGCGCGGTATCATGCGCCATTTTCGAAAGGTTTAGCAGATTTTTACATTGGCTGTTGAGTAAAAAAAAACAGGGTCAGACGACATTATACACTACTTAGATGATTTTATGGTAGTAGGCCAAGCGGGGTACCGCAGCGGTGTGCAGAGTTAAAAGAATCGCTAGTTGCGCATGCTAGAAGAGCTAGGAGTTACCGGTGGCAAAGGAGAAATCAGAGGGCCCCACGAGCAGACTAATTTTTCTGGGAATAGTAATTGACACGGAAAGAGAACAAATGCGAATTGCCAGCAGATAAAAGGAAGGCAGATGATAAGGGAGATGCTGAAAGGTTACGACTTAGAGAAATGCAGAAACTATTAGGGCTACTCAATTTTGCATGCAGGGTAATCCCGGTCAGTAGAATATTCAAAAGGAGAATGGAACTAGGGACAGCTGGGAGTAAAAATCCCAGAGCATATGGTTCGGTTGTCAGGGGGAATGAAGGAAGAACTTGAAGGTATGGTACTCATTTTTTAGGGACTTTAATGGAATTAGAATATGGCCCTCGAGGGTGTCAGCAGATGAAATCGAACTGTATTACGGACGCAGCAGGTAGTGCAGGTTTTGGAGCCTATCTGCAGGGCAGGTGGTGCGCAGGCGGGTGGCCAGAGGTATGGAAGAAGGAAGGTTGGGTAAACAATCTAGCATTATTGGAGCTATTTCCATAGTGGATGCCGTAGTATTGTGGGGCCCAGTGTTAGCAAAACAAAAGCATATTTATGTAGGTCGGATAACCAAGGGGTAGTGGACGCACTGAACAATTTATCTGCCTCTTCGGTCCCTGGTGATTAAGTATTTAAGACACTTTGTATTAAAATGCCTACAGTATAACATCTGCTTTAAAGCAAGGCATATACCAGGGTATAAGAATGTAGTTGCAGACGCGCTTCAAGGTTTAGATGGGAGTTATTCAGAAAGCATGCGCCAGGGGCAAGGAAAAATGGTGAATGTTGCCCTATTTCTCTCTGGCAGATTGGGAACAGATAGATGGAATAAAGAGGTTGATTGAAGTTCAGTGGCCCCCCAAACATGGAGACATACAGAAATTTATTGGAGGCGATGGTGTCTGTTTAGGGGTAGCGCAAACCTAAGCAAACGGGCAAGGTTTCTAGAATGGTTGTGGTTTTTAAAAGAAAGCGGAATAAAGAAAGGGCACCTGAAGCAAGGGCAGAAATAAGGCTTTAAAGTACTTAAATACAACAACTAGTCAAAAGAAGAAGAAAAATACCCTCTGCACCTCGCCACAGCTCTGCTGTGGCAACCTACCTGCACCCAGGGTACTTCGAAACAAGTTTCCAACCCTTCAGACCAGCTACACAGTCCAGGAACCACTTGCTGCTGCTTAGCCTGAAGGAAGTGCGCATCTGAGCGCGTGAAAATAAGCCCCGCCTTTAAGGTCAAATGCCGGAGTAGGCCCCAAACACAACCGCATCAGAGTTAATGTACCAAAGTTAATGTACACACAGTATACAACCCCTCAAACCATAAACAAACAAGTTTAAAATGCCAAAAATAAGAACCGTATAAATCGTTTTTTCATTGTCTCCCATGGTCACATTGCCCCAATAAAGTCAAGCAAAGATAAATAAAATTTAGGACTCCAGTAATACCTCTCTTATAAATTAGGATTTACTGCTTACCCCATTTCCCATACAGGGAATAATGCAGCCAGTTCTGATACACCAAGTCTCCTCAGAAAAAAAGGCTGCACATACCTTAATGCTGCTTGTAGCATGAAACCGGTCTCCACACTGAAGATGTCTCTTGTATTACCTTCAGAAGTCTTGTGGGAACCTGCGTGGATCTTAGTTACAAATGCTAAGATCATCAACCTCAGGGCAGAAATCTTCATCCATATCCCCCTGAGGAAAATAGTACTCACCGGTACCATTTAAAATAAAAAACTTCTTGATTGAAGAAACTAAAACTAACACCTCACTTTACCATGTCTTCCTAGTATAACACAGGCAAAGAGAATGACTGGAGGTGGAGGGGAAGGGATGAGCTATATATACAGCTCTGCTGTGGTGCTCTTTGCCACTTCCTGTTAGCAGGAGGTTAATATCCCACAAGTAAGGATGAAATCCGTGGAGTCATATCTTTGTAAAAGAAAAGGGGGCTTGCAATAAATGCAAAAGGTTGGGTTGATGGTCATTGGTATGGAGGAATGGAGCCTCTAAGCCTTATAACACAGGAGTAATTCTAGAGAGTCTTATCTAGGTACACATAATGGCTGAAGAGCGGAGATCTTATGCCCTCATGCATATACAATCTCCCCATTCATTGAGAGGCATGTGGTGGCTCTTGTCCATAGATAAAGATTAGTTAATGTCAGACATTTCATGGTAATACTGCAATAACCTTCTGCTCTTTGTGGTTTCTTCATGTAACACATTCTGTAAAGTTATTTATTTTGTTTGATATGAATTCCCTAGAATAATGTGCAGATACACCACAAACTGTCAAGCTTCAAGCAGTGCAGAGATGGCCATAATAACTGCACTTAGCAGTTTTGGGGGCTAAAGTTGGCGGCTGTAGGGTGTTAGAAAATTTAGGGGGAAAAATGGCATGAAAAAGTGCATTTACATTGCAGTCTAGGCAAACTGTGTGTTCCCTGTAAATATATATATATATATATATATATGTAAATGCTAATATATAGTAATGTGGTGTATATACACATAAATATATATGTAAATGCTAATATACAGTAATGTGGTGTAATACACATAATATATATATATGTAAATGCTAATATACAGTAATGTGGTGTATATACACAATAAATATATATGTAAATGCTAATATACAGTAATGTGGTGTATATACACATAATATATATATATGTAAATGCTAATATACAGTAATGTGGTGTATATACACATAAATATATATGTAAATGCTAATATACAGTAATGTGGTGTATATACACATAAATATATATGTAAATGCTAATATACAGTAATGTGGTGTATATACACATAAATATATATGTAAATGCTAATATACAGTAATGTGGTGTATATACACATAAATATATATGTAAAATGCCTAAAATACAGTAATGTGGTGTATATACACATAAATATATATGTAAATGCTAATATACAGTAATGATGGTGTATATACCATAAATATATATATGTAAATGCTAATATAACAGTAATGTGGTGGTATATACACATAATATATATATATGTAAATGCTAATATACAGTAATGTGGTGTATATACACATAAATATATATATGTAAATGCTAATATACAGTAATGTGGTGTATATACACATAATATATATATATGTAAATGCTAATATACAGTAATGTGGTGTATATACACATAATATATATATATATGTAAATGCTAATATACAGTAATGTGGTGTATATACACATAAATATATATATGTAAATGCTAATATACAGTAATGTGGTGTATATACACATAATATATATATATGTAAATGCTAATATACAGTAATGTGGTGTATATACACATAATATATATATATTTAAATGCTAATATACAGTAATGTGGTGTATATACACATAAATATATATATGTAAATGCTAATATACAGTAATGTGGTGTATATACACATAATATATATATATATATGTAAATGCTAATATACAGTAATGTGGTGTATATACACATAAATATATATATGTAAATGCTAATATACAGTAATGTGGTGTATATACACATAATATATATATATATATGTAAATGCTAATATACAGTAATGTGGTGTATATACACATAAATATATATGTACATATTCATATACACATTTACAATTTTCTGCCATCGCTGTGCGACTTACCCCCTTCGCTGCACTAGGTTCTCTGTCATGTCTCACGGCATGAGAACGAGGCTTCCATTGGAGCCTATAGAAGTGCGCTCTCATGAGTGCAATGCTTCCCAGCAATGTGAACATAAGGTCACGTTCTCATTGCGGCTTACTTGTAATACCAGCGCACACATACTGGGGGGGTAGTTATCAAGCCGTCAACCTCAAATACGCTGCGTATTCCGCAGCGTATTTGTGGTGAGGCTGATACGCCTTAGTTATCAAAGGCTCGAGACTGGCAAAAGTAGAATTTTGTGACGTCAGCTTCGATCCGCCGGACCTCAGTCCGACACAGATCGATTCTTACGTCACATCCAGATGTTCCGCACACAAGTGCGGCACATTCTCACTACTTTTGCTAGCTATCAAAAAACTAGCAGGTACGCTCTGCACTTTTACGGCCCAGCGTACCTGGTTTTCAAAGCGCCAGCCTGGAGGCGGCGGATCCATAGGAATCAATGGGAGTCTGACCATAGCGAAAGTACAAGTTCGCTGCTGACAGACATCCCATTGATTTCTATGGGAGCTGTCTACACCTAACACCCTAACATGTACCCCGAGTCTAAACACCACTAATCTGACCCCCCCTACACCGCCGCAACTAAATAAAGTTATTACCCCCTAAAACCGCCGCTCCCGGAGGCCCACCGCAAGCTACTCTATACATATTAACCCCTAAACCGCCGCTCCCGGAGCCCACCGCAACTATAATAAATGTATTAACCCCCTAAACCCCGCCGCTCCCTGAACCCGCCGCAACCTATATTAATGTATTAACCCCTATCCTGCCCCCCCTACACCGTCGCCACCTATAATACATTTATTAACCCCTAATCTGCCCCCCCTACACCGTCGCCCACCTATAATAAATTTATTAACCCTATCCTGCCCCCCACTACGCCGCCGCCACTGTAATAAAATGATTAACCCCTAAACCTAACCCTAACCCTAACGCCCCCTAACTTAAATATTAATTAAATAAATATAAATAAATTAACTCTTATTAACTAAATGAATCCTATTTAAAACTAAATACTTACCTTTAAAATAAACCCTAATATAGCTACAATATAAATAATAATTATATTGTAGCTATCTTAGATTTATTTTTATTTTACAGGTACCTTTCAATTTATTTTAACCATGTACAATAACTATTAAATAGTTATTAACTATTTAATAGCTTACCTAGCTAAAATAAAGAGAAATGTACCTGTGAAATAAATCCTAACCTAAGTTACAATTACACCTAACCAATACCACTATACTTTAATAAATTATTCCTATTTAAAAATAAATACTTACCTGTAAAATAAACCCTAAGATAGCTACAATGTAATTAATAATTATATTCTAGCTATCTTAGGATTATATTTATTTTACAGGTAACTTTGTATTTATTTTTAGCTAGTTAGAATAGTTATTAAATAGTTATTAACTATTTAATAACTACCTAGCTAAAAGAAATACAAAATTACCTGTAAAATATATCCTAACTTAAGTTACAATTAAACCTAATACTCCACTATCATTAAATTAACTAAATAAACTACCTACAAAGAACTACAATGAAATACAATTACATAAACTAACTAAAGTACAAAAAATAAAAAAAGCTAAGTTACAAAAAAAAAAAATTAAGTTACAAACATGTTAAAAAATATTACAACAATTTTAAGCTACTTACACCTAATCTAAGCCCCCTAATAAAATAACAAACCCCCCCAAAAATAAAAAAAATCCTACCCTATTCTAAATTACATAAATTTCAAAGCTCTTTTACCTTACCAGCCCTTAAAAGGGCCATTTGTGGGGGCATGCCCCAAAAAGTTCAGCTCTTTTGCCTGTAAAATAAAAATACAACCCCCCCCCAACATTAAAACCCACCACCCACATACCCCTAATCTAACCCAAACCCCCCTTACAAAAACCTAACACTAATCCCTTGAAGATCAATCCTACCTTGAGTCGTCTTCACTCAGCCGAGCCACCGATGGAACTGAAGAGGACATCCGGAGCGGAAGAAGTTAATCCTCCAAGCGGCGCTGAAGAAATCTTCCATCCGATGAAGTCATCATCCAGGCGGCGCTGAAGAAGTCTTCGATCCGGCCGATGTCATCTTCAAAGAGGCGCTGAAGAGGTCTTCTATCCGGCGCGAAGTCATCTTCCAAGCCGGGTCTTGAATCTTCCTTCCGCCGACGCGGAACCACCTTCTTCACCGATGGACTACGATGAATGACGGCTCCTTTAAGGGACGTCATCCAAGATGGCGTCCCCTCAATTCCGATTGGGCTGATAGGATTCTATCAGCCAATCGGAATTAGGTAGGAAAATCTGATTGGCTGATGGAATCAGCCAATCAGATTCAAGTTCAATCCGATTGGCTGATCCAATCAGCCAATCAGATTGAGCTCGCATTCTATTGGCTGATCGGAACAGCCAATAGAATGCGAGCTCATCTGATTGGCTGATTCCATCAGCCAATCAGATTTTCCTACCTTAATTCCGATTGGCTGATAGATCCTATCAGCCAATCGGAATTGAGGGGACGCCATCTTGGATGACGTCCCTTAAAGGAGCCGTCATTCGTCGTAGTCCGTCGGTGAAGAAGGTGGTTCCGCGTCGGCGGAAGGAAGATTGAAGACCCGGCTTGGAAGATGACTTCGCCCGGATAGAAGACCTCTTCAGCGCCTCTTTGAAGATGACATCGGCCGGATCGAAGACTTCTTCAGCGCCGCCTGGATGATGACTTCATCGGATGGAAGATTTCTTCAGCGCCGCTTGGAGGATTAACTTCTTCCGCTCCGGATGTCCTCTTCAGTTCCATCGGTGGCTCGGCTTGAGTGAGACGACTCAAGGTTAGGATGATCTTCAGGGGATTAGTGTTAGGTTTTTGTAAGGGGGTTTGGGTTAGATTAGGGGTATGTGGGTGGTGGGTTTTAATGTTGGGGGGGGGGGTTGTAATTTTATTTTACAGGCAAAAGAGCTGAACTTTTTGGGGCATGCCCCCACAAATGGCCCTTTTAAGGGCTTGTGGTAAGTAAATAGAGCTTTGAAATTTATGTAATTTAGAATAGGGTAGGGATTTTTTTTTATTTTGGGGGGGTTTGTTATTTTATTAGGGGGCTTAGATTAGGTGTATGTAGCTTAAAATTGTTGTAATATTTTTAACATGTTTGTAACTTAATTTTTTTTTTTTTGTAACTTAGCTTTTTTTATTTTTTGTACTTTAGTTAGTTTATGTAATTGTATTTCATTGTAGTTCTTTGTAGGTAGTTTATTTAGTTAATTTAATGATAGTGTAGTATTAGGTTTAATTGTAACTTAAGTTAGGATTTATTTTACAGGTAATTTTGTATTTCTTTTAGCTAGGTAGTATTAAATAGTTAATAACTATTTAATAACTATTCTAACTAGCTAAAATAAATACAAAGTTACCTGTAAAATAATATAAATCCTAAGATAGCTATAATATAATTATTAATTACATTGTAGCTATCTTAGGGTTTATTTTACAGGTAAGTATTTATTTTTAAATAGGAATAATTTATTAAAGTATAGTGTAGTGTTAGGTGTAATTGTAACTTAGGTTAGGATTTATTTCACAGGTACATTTCTCTTTATTTTAGCTAGGTAAGCTATTAAATAGTTAATAACTATTTAATAGTTATTGTACATGGTTAAAATAAATTGAAAGGTACCTGTAAAATAAAAATAAATCCTAAGATAGCTAGAATATAATTATTATTTATATTGTAGCTATATTAGGGTTTATTTTAAAAGGTAAGTATTTAGTTTTAAATAGGATTCATTTAGTTAATAAGAGTTAATTTATTTAGATTTATTTAATTAATATTTAAGTTAGGGGGGCGTTAGGGTTAGGGTTTAGACTTAGGCTTAGGGGTTAATCATTTTATTACAGTGGCGGCGGCGTAGTGGGGGGCAGGATAGGGGTTAATAAATTTATTATAGGTTGCGGCGGGTTCATGGAGCGGCGGTTTAGGGGTTAAACTATTTTATTTAGTTGCGGAGAGGTGCGGGATCAGCAGGATAGGGGTTAATAATTTTATAATAGAGGGCGACGGTATAGGGGGGCAGGATAGGGGTTACTAGGTATAATGTAGGTGGCAGCGGTGTCCGGGAGCGGCGGTTTAGGGGTTAATACATTTATAAGACTTGCGGCGGGGTCTAGGAGCGGCGGTTTAGGGGTTAGTAACTTTATTTAGTTGCGGGGGCCTCCGGGGGCGCCGGTATAGGGGGTAGAACAGTGTAGTTTAGTGTGAGTGCTTAGTGACAGGCTAGCAATAAAGCTGGGAAAAAGCCGAAGGGCAGCGAGATCGGATGAGTGATAACTGTCACAGTCCGCTGCTCATCGCCCCGCGGCTTTTTGACAGCTTTATTTGATAACTTAGGCGAACGTATTCAAGGTCCGCGGCGGCGAAGGTAGGCGAGCTTAGGCGGACGTATTGGGCCGGCGAAGCCAGAAAAGTAGACGGCTTGATAAGTAGCCCCCACTGTGTCTTGTACACCATTATTCACTGCTGTGCCCTGCTAGTCATTACCCACTGCTGTGTCTTGTACACTATTATTCCCTGCTAGCCATTAACAACTACTGTGTCATAAACTATTATTCACTGCTGTGCCCTGCTAGCCATTACTAACTACTGTGTCTTATAAACCATTATTCCCTGCTAGCCATTACCAACTACTGTGTCTTATAATCCCTTATTACCTGCTGTGCCCTGCTAGCCATTACCAACTACTGTGTCTTATAAACCATTATTCCCTGCTGTGTCCTGCTAGCCTTTACCAACTACTTTGTCTTATAAACCATTATTCACTGCTGTGCCCTGCTAGCCATTACCAACTACTGTGTCTTATAAACTGTTATTCACTGCTGTGCCCTGCTAGCCATTACCAACTACTGTGTCTTATAAACCACTATTCACTGCTGTGCCCTGCTAGCCATTACCAACTACTGTGTCTTATAAACCATTATTCACTGCTGTGCCCTGCTAGCCATTACCAACTACTGTGTCTTATAAACCATTATTCACTGCTGTGCCCTGCTAGCCATTACCAACTACTGTGTCGTATAAACCATTATTCACTGCTGTGCCCTGCTAGCCATTACCAACTACTGTGTCTTATAAACTGTTATTCACTGCTGTGCCCTGCTAGCCATTACCAACTACTGTGTCTTATAAACCATTATTACCTGCTGTGCCCTGCTAGCCTTTACCAACTACTTTGTCTTATAAACCATTATTCACTGCTGTGCCCTGCTAGCCATTACCAACTACTGTGTCTTATAAACTGTTATTCACTGCTGTGCCCTGCTAGCCATTACCAACTACTGTGTCTTATAAACCACTATTCACTGCTGTGCCCTGCTAGCCATTACCAACTACTGTGTCTTATAAACCATTATTCACTGCTGTGCCCTGCTAGCCATTACCAACTACTGTGTCTTATAAACCATTATTCACTGCTGTGCCCTGCTAGCCATTACCAACTACTGTGTCGTATAAACCATTATTCACTGCTGTGCCCTGCTAGCCATTACCAACTACTGTGTCTTATAAACTGTTATTCACTGCTGTGCCCTGCTAGCCATTACCAACTACTGTGTCTTATAAACCATTATTCACTGCTGTGCCCTGCTAGCCATTACCAACTACTGTGTCTTATAAACTATTATTCCCTGCTGTGTCCTGCTAGCCATTACCAACTACTGTGTCTTATAAACTATTATTACCTGCTGTGCCCTGCTAGCCATTACCAACTACTGTGTCTTATAAACTATTATTCCCTGCTGTGTCCTGCTAGCCATTACCAACTACTGTGTCTTATAAGCCATTATTCCCTGCTGTGTCCTGCTAGCCATTCCCAACTACTGTGTCTTATAAACCATTATTCACTGTGGTGTCCTGCTAGCCATTCCCAACTACTGTGTCTTATAAACCATTATTCACTGTGGTGTCCTGCTAGCCATTCCCAACTACTGTGTCTTATAAACCATTATTCACTGTGGTGTCCTGCTAGCCATTCCCAACTACTGTGTCTTATAAACCATTATTCACTGCTGTGCAATGTTAGCCTTTACTCACATCTTTGCCCCACTGGTCATTACCCACTACTGTGTCTTAAACACCATTATTCACATCTGTACCCTGATAGCCATTACCCACAGCCATCTCCTAATGGCCATTACCTGCACACAGTGTCCTTCTGGCTATTACCTTCATACTGTGTCCTGCTGGTCATTACCTTAATATTGTGTCCTGCTGGTCATTACCTTCATACTGTGTCCCGTTGGTCATTACCTTCATACTGTGTCCCGCTGGTCATTATCTTAATACTGTGTCCTGCTGGTCATTATCTTAATACTGTGTCCTGCTGGTCATTATCTTAATACTGTGTCCTGCTGGTCATTACCATGAAACTGTGCCCAGCTGGTAATTACTGTCATACTGTGTCCTGCTGGTCATTACCTTCATACTGTGTCCTGCTGGTCATTACCATCAAACTGTGTGCTGCTGGTCATTACCTTTATACTGTGCCCTGCTGGTAACTACTGTCATACTGTGTCCTGCTGGTAATTACTGTCATACTGTGTCCTGCTGATAATTACTGTCATACTGTGCCCTGCCGATAATTACTGTCATACTGTGTCCTGCTGATAATTACTGTCATACTGTGCCC
The DNA here is from genome assembly GCF_027579735.1 of Bombina bombina. Lineage (NCBI taxonomy): Eukaryota > Metazoa > Chordata > Amphibia > Anura > Bombinatoridae > Bombina > Bombina bombina. The sequence continues at coordinate 31,346,334 of NC_069501.1, forward strand.
TGCCGATAATTACTGTCATACTGTGTCCTGCTGATAATTACTGTCATACTGTGTCCTACTGATAATTACTGTCATACTGTGCCCTGCCGATAATTACTGTCATACTGTGTCCTGCTGGTAATTACTGTCATACTGTGTCCTGCTGATAATTACTGTCATACTGTGCCCTGCCGATAATTACTGTCATACTGTGTCCTGCTGATAATTATTGTCATACTGTGCCCTGCCGATAATTACTGTCATACTGTGTCCTGCTGGTAATTACTGTCATACTGTGTCCTGCTGATAATTACTGTCATACTGTGCCCTGCCGATAATTACTGTCATACTGTGCCCTGCTGGTAATTACTGTCATACTGTGTCCTGCTGGTAATTACTGTCATACTGTGCCCTGCTGGTCATTACCTTTATAGTGTGTCCTGCTGGTAATTACTGTCATACTGTGTCCTGCTGATAATTACTGTCATACTGTGCCCTGCTGGTAATTACTGTCATACTGTGCCCTGCTGGTCATTACCTTTATAGTGTGTCCTGCTGGTCATTACCTTCATAGTGTGTCCTGCTTGTCATCACAGCCCCCGTGTCCTGCTGGCTATCATTTGCATATTGTGTTCTGCTGATTGTACACTATTGGTCATTGGCCATGCCGACCATTACCCACTATTGTATCCTGCTAGCCATTAACCACAAACACATCTGACTAACTAAAAGTTCCTCATTACATCCAGCACTGAAATGCTGGTCAATGCTACTGGTATCTTGTTGGTTATAATGGTTACTGTATTCGTTATTACCCACTGTGGTGTCCTGCTAACCGTTACCAAATCTAATGTCTTGTTGGTCATTACCAACTGCCATTTACTGAGGACACTAATTGCTATTAGTTTCTTTCTGGCTATAACTGCTATTGTGTAAGCGGAAAATGACCTCTCTGTAGTATTCTGACTTGTTATCCTGGTGCTGTGTTCTTAGCTTGACCTCTTTTTGATAATTGCTTGGATTTTGGAGAGATGTATTTGTGATACAGTTACATACTTTATTAAAGCATTGAGAGCTATATCAGATTGTCATCTCCCGGCACTTCATAAACAAACTCCAGATAATTCATATGTTACAGAAGGGTTGTGCTGTAGGTACATGTTCTTGACTTACCTGTGTCTGGAGGAAAGCTTTGCCTATATCAGACTGGAAGTACGGAGGGTGCACATTGCTCCTCATGTCCAGTAACATCTGTTTGGTCTCCTGTATCTCCTGCCTGTGGGCATAATGAGATTTAACATAACATCCAACTACTTAGAATTTCTGACTCCTTTTAAATTTAACAACAAATATGTCTTGATAAAGGTGATCTTTAATAAGGCGCATGGTTAAGCACAAAATATGTCATATGGATTTCGTACATGGTCAGTTAGTATAGTAATTATGTTTATAATAGATCTCTAAATAAAGATTTTTTTTTTTACTAATTCTTCCCTTTAGAGTGTGATTTTAGTTGCCAAATATCAAAAACATGGAAGGAGAGTATTATCGTCAATTTCTGGAAATCATTGAACTAATGCACATTTGTCTAGTACAGAGCCAGCTAATTAAGTGATATGGGTAAGCCGGTTTTATCTATTAACTTCTTTGATATAACCTATCTGGACAGAGAGATACCGTAAACTCTGCATTCTGTCTGCATAAGGACAGAGAGATACCCGAGACTCTGCATTCTGTCTGCATAAGGACAGTGAGATACCTGAGACTCTGCATTCTGTCTGATGAGGACAGAGAGATACCTGAGACTCTGCATTCTGTCTGCATAAGGACAAAGAGATACCTGAGACTCTGCATTCTGTCTGCATAAGGACAAAGAGATACCTGAGACTCTGCATTCGGTCTGCATAAGGACAGAGAGATACCTGAGACTCTGCATTCTGTCTGCAAAAGGACAGTGAGATACCCGAGACTCTGCATTCGGTCTGCATAAGGACAGAGAGATACCCGAGACTCAGCATTCTGTCTGCATAAGGACAGAGAGATACCCGAGACTCAGCATTCTGTCTGCATAAGGACAGTGAGATACCCGAGACTCTGCATTCGGTCTGCATAAGGACAGAGAGATACCCGAGACTCAGCATTCTGTCTGCATAAGGACAGAGAGATACCTGAGACTCTGCATTCTGTCTGCATAAGGACAGTGAGATACCTGAGACTCTGCATTCGGTCTGCATAAGGACAGAGAGATACCCGAGACTCAGCATTCTGTCTGCATAAGGACAGAGAGATACCTGAGACTCTGCATTCTGTCTGCATAAGGACAGAGAGATACCTGAGACTCTGCATTCTGTCTGATGAGGACAGAGAGATACCTGAGACTCTGCATTCTGTCTGCATAAGGACAAAGAGATACCTGAGACTCTGCATTCTGTCTGCATAAGGACAGAGAGATACCTGAGACTCTGCATTCTGTCTGCATAAGGACAGAGAGATACCTGAGACTCTGCATTCTGTCTGCATAATGACAGAGAGATACCTGAGACTCTGCATTCGGTCTGCATAAGGACAGAGAGATACCGTAAACTCTGCATTCTGTCTGCATAAGGCCAGAGAGATACCTGAGACTCTGCATTCGGTCTGCATAAGGACAGAGAGATACCGTAAACTCTGCATTCTGTCTGCATAAGGACAGAGAGATACCTGAGACTCAGCATTCTGTCTGCAAAAGGACAGTGAGATACCTGAGACTCTGCATTCTGTCTGCATAAGGACAGAGAGATATCTGAGACTCTGCATTCTGTCTGCATAAGGACAGAGAGATACCTGAGACTCTGCATTCTGTCTGATGAGGACAGAGAGATACCCAAGACTCTGCATTCTGTCTGCATAAGGACAGAGAGATAACATAATTTATGCTTACCTGATAAATTTATTTCTCTTGTAGTGTATCCAGTCCACGGATCATCCATTACTTATGGGATATATTCTCCTTCCCAACAGGAAGTTGCAAGAGTCCACCCACAGCAAAGCTGCTATATAGCTCCTCCCCTAACTGCCATTACCAGTCATTCGACCGAAAACATGCAGAGAAAGGAAAACCATAGGGTGCAGTGGTGACTGTAGTTTAATGGAAAAATTACCTGCCTTAAAGTGACAGGGCGGGCTGTGGACTGGATACACTACAAGAGAAATAAATTTATCAGGTAAGCATAAATTATGTTTTCTCTTGTTAAGTGTATCCAGTCCACGGATCATCCATTACTTATGGGATACCAATACCAAAGCTAAAGTACACGGATGATGGGATGGGACAAGGCAGGTACTTAAACGGAAGTTACCACTGCCTGTAAAAAACCCTTTCTCCCAAAAATAGCCTCCGAAGAAGCAAGGTATCAAATTTGTTAAATTTGAAAAAGTATGAAACGCAGACCAAGACTCCGTCTTGTAATCTGTTCAACAGAAGCCACATTTAAAAAAGGCCCAAGTGAAAACCACAGCTCTAGTAGAATGAGCTGTAATCCCTTCAGGAGGCTGCTGTCCAGCAGTCTCATAAAGCTAAATGAATTATGCTTTTTAAACCAAAAAGACAGAGAGGTTGCTGAAGTCCTTTGACCTCTCCTCTGTCCAGAATAGACAACAAACAAGGTGAATGTTTGATGAAAATCTGTAGTAGCTTGTAAGTAAAACTTTAAAACACGAACCACGTCCAAATTGTGTAATAGACGTTCCTTCTTTGAAGAAGGATTAGGATACAAGAATGGAACAACAATCTCTTGAGTGATATTCTTGTTAGATACCACCTTAGGTAAAAACCCAGGTTGGTACACAGGACTACCTTATCCGTACGGAGAACCAGATAAGGAGAATCACATTGCAACGCAGATAACTCGGAGACTCTATGAGCCGAGGAAATAGCTACCAAAAAGGAACTTTCCAAGATAGAAGTTTGATATCTATGGAATGAAAAGGTTCAAATGGAACTCCTTGAAGAACCTTAAGAACCAGCTTTAAGCTCCATGGCAGAGCAACATTTTTAACCACAGGCTTGGTTCTAACCAAAGCCTGACCAAATGCCTGAACGTCTAGAATACCTGCCAGACGCTTGTGCAAAAGAATAGACAGAGTAGAAATCTGTCCTTTTAAAGAACTAGCTGACAACCCTTTTCTCAAAATCATCTTGGAGAAAAGATAATATCCTGGGAATCCAGACTTTACTCCATGAGTAACCCTTGGATTCATAACAATAAGATATTTACACCATATCTTATGTTAAATTTTCCTAGAGACAGGCTTTTATGCCTGTATTAAGGTATCAATTACTGACTCGGAGAAGCCATGCTTTGATAACATCAAGCGTTCTGTCTCCAGGCAGTCCATCTCAGATTAGTTATATTTAGATGGTTGAAAAGACCCTGAGGTAGAGGGTCCTGTCTCAGAAGCAGAGACCGTGGTGGAAAGGATGACATGTCCACCAGATCTGCATACCAGGCGCGGTCAAAAGCACCAAAGCACTCTCCTGCTTGATCTTGTGCAAACCCCTCCGGAGGGAATTCCCACTCCCCCGGATGAAAAGTCTGACGACTTAGAAAATCTGCCTCCCAGTTCTCAACACCTGGGATAGGGATAGCTTTTAGACAAGAGTGAGTCTCTGTCCAGTGAATTATTTTAAGACTTCTAACATTGCTAGGGAACTTCTGTTCCCCCTTGATGGTTGATGTAAGCCACAGTCGTGATATTGTCCGACTGAAATATAATGTACCTCAGAGTTGCTAACTGAGGCCAAGTCTGAAGAGCATGGAATATCGCTCCCAGTTCCAGAATATTCATTAGAAGGAGGGTCTCCTTCTGAGTCCACTATCCCTGAGCCTTCAGGGAGTTCCAGACTGTATCCCAACCTAAAAGGCTGGCATCTGTTGTAACAATTGTCCCATCTGACCTGCGGAAGGTCATACCCTTGGACAGATGGACCCGAGATAGTCACCAGAGAAGAGAATCTCTGGTTTCTTGGTCCGGATTTAACAGGAGAACAAATCTGTGTAATCCCCGTTCCTCTGGCTGAGCATGCATAGTTGCAGTGGTCTGAAATGTAGGCGTGCAAACGGTACTATGTCCCTTGCCGCTACCATTAACCGATTACATTCATGTACTGAGCCACCAAAGGGCGCAGATGGAATGAAGAACACGGCAGAAATTTAGAAACTTTGACAACCTGGACTCCGTCAGGTAAATTTTAATTTCTACAAAATCTATCAGAATCCCTAGGAGGGAAACCCTTGATATTGGGGATAGAGAACTCTTTCCTTGTTCACTTTCCACCCATGCGATCTCAGAAATGCCAGTACTACGTCCGTATGAGACTTGGCAACTTGGATGTTTGACGCCTGTATCAGGATGTCGTCTAAATAAGGGGCCACTTCTATGCCCCGCGGCCTAAGGACCGCCAAAGTGACCCCAGAACCTCCATAAAGATTCTAGGGGCTGTAGTTAACCCAAAGGAAAGAGCTACAAACTGGTAATGCCTGTCTAGAAAGGCAAACCTGAAAAACCGATGGTGATCTTTATGCATCGTAATGTGAGGATAAGCATCCTTCAAATCCATTGTAGTCCTCTATTGACTCTCCTGGATCATAGTTAAGATGGTACGAATAGTTTCCATCTTAAATGATAGAATTCTAAAGAATTTGTTTTAAGATCTTTTAGATCCAAAATAGGTCTGAAGGTTTCCTTTCCTTGGGAACCACAAACCGATTTGAGGAAAACTGTGTCCCTGTTCCTCTATTGGAACTGAATGGGTCACGTACACAATGCAAGAATGTCTCTTTCTTTATCTGGTTTGCAGATAAATGTGAAAGGCAAAAACTCCCCTTTTTTGGGGGGGAAAGCTTTGAAATCCAGAAGATATCTCTGGGGTATAATTTCCAATGCCCAGGGATCCTGGGCATCTCTTGCCCACGCCTGGGCGAAGAATGAAGTCTGCCCCCTATAGGATCCGTTACCAGATAGGGGTCCGTTCCTCATGCTGTTTTAGAGGCAGCAGCAGGCTCCTTGACCTGCTTATCTTTGTTCCAGGTCCGGTTGTCTCCAGACCGCCTTGGACTGAGCAAAAGTTCCCTCTTATTTTGCCTTAGAGGAAGTTGATGCCACACCTGCCTTGAATTTTCGAAAGGCACGAAAATTAGGCCTTTTTTGTCCCTTGATTTGGACCTGTCCTGAGGAAGGGCATGATCTTTTCCTCCAGTGATATAAGTAATAATCTCCTTCAAACTAGGCCTGAATAGGGTCTGCCCCTTGAAGGGAAGTTAAGTAGCTTATTTATTAAAGTCACGACAGCTGACCATGATATAAGCCATAGCGCTCTGCGCGCCAGTATAGTAAAAAACAGAATTCTAGCCGTTAGTCTAGTCAAAGGAACAAAGGCATCAGAAAACAAAGGAATTGGCTAGCTTAAGTGCTCTAAGCTTGTCAAATATATTCATCCAATGGAGCCTGTAAAGCCTCATCAAGAGACTCAAACCAGAACGCCGCAGCAGCAGTGACAGGAGCAATGCGTGCAAGGGGCTGCAGGATAAAACCTTGTCGAATAAACATTTTTTATCCATTGGATCTAAAAAAGCACAACAGTCCTCGCCAGAGGTAGTGGTACGCTTAGCTAGAGTAGAAACTCTTCTCTCCACCTTAGGAACTGTCTGCCATAAGTCCCGTGTGGTGGCAACTATTAGAAAACATTCTTCTAAAAAATAGGAGGGGAAGAGAACGGCACACCTGGTCTATCCCATTCCTTATGAAAAATTTTAGTAAACCTCTTTAGGTATTGGAAAAACATAAGTACACACCGGCACTGCATATTATTTATCAAGTCTACACAATTTCTCTGGCACTGCGATTGTACACATTCATTCAGAGCAGCTAAAGCCTCCTTGAGCAACAAGTGGAGGTTCTCAAGCATAAATTTTAAATGTAGAAATATCAGAATCAGGTTAAATCATCTTCCCTGAGTCACAAATATCACCCACAGACTAAGCATATTGTGAGGTAGTATCAGACATGGTTCTTAAAGCGTCTGTATGCTCTGTATCTACCCCCAGAGCTGTTTTGCTTTCCTTTAATTTCAGGTAGTCTGACTAATACTGCTGCCAGTGTATTATACACAACCTTTGCCATGTCTTGTAAAATAAACGCTATGGGCGCCATTGATATACTTGGCGCCATTTGAGCGGGAGTCCCTGGAGCGGGAGTCAAAGGGTCTGACACGTGGGGAGAGTTAGTCGGCATAACTTCCCCCTCGACAGAATCCTCTGGTAAAATAAACGCTATGGGTGCCCTTGATGTACTTGGCGCCATTTGAGCGTGAGTCCCTAAAGCGGGAGTCAAAGGGTCTGACACGTGGGGAGAGTTAGTCGGCATAACTTCCCCCTCGACAGAATCCTCTGGTGATAATGTTTTTAAATACAAAAAATGATCTTTATTGTTTAACATGAAATCAGTACATCTGGTACACATTCTAAAATGGGGTTCCACCATGGCTTTAAACATAATAAACACAGAGCCTCCTCTATGTTAGACATGTTAGAACTAATAAAGAGACTAGTAAGCTTGGAAAACACTTTAAATCAAGTTAACAAGCAAATATAACAAACGTTACTGTGCCTTTAAGAGAAACAAATTTTGTCAAAATTTGAAAAACAGTGAAAAAGGCAGTAAATCAAACGAAATTTTTACAGTACATGTAATAAGTTAACAGAGCATTGCACCCACTTGCAAATGGATGATTAACCCCTTAATGCAAAAAACAGATAAAAACAAAACAAAAAAAAACGACATTTTTTTAAACAGACACAACAAAACTGCCACAGCTGAGCTGTGGATTACCTTCCCTATAACTGTTTATATGCAAAATTTAAGCCAGCCATGTGGAAAAATTAGGCCCCAATAAGTTTTATCACCAAACATATGTTAAAAAACGATTAAACATGCCAGCAAACGTTTTAAAACACATTCTTATAAGAGTATGTATGTCTATTAATAAGCCTGATCCAGTCGCTATCACTGCATTTAAGGCTTTACTTACATTACTTCGGTATCAGCAGTATTTTCTTAGTCAATTCCATTCCTTAGAAAAATATATTACTGCACATACCTTAGCATATATCTCTATCAATCAGCCTGGTACCAGTCGCTTTCACTGCATTTAAAGGCTGTACTTACATTACTTCGGTATCAGCAGTATTTTCTTAGTCAATTCCATTCCTTAGAAAAATATTTTACTGCACATACCTTATTTGCAGGAAAACCTGCACGCCATTCCCCCTCTGAAGTACCTTACTCCTCAGAATGTGTGAGAACAGCAACTGGATCTTAGTTACGTCTGCTAAGATCATAGAAAAAACGCAGGCAGATTCTTCTTCCAAATACTGCCTGAGATAAACAGCACACTCCGGTGCCATTTAAAAATAACAAACTTTTGATTGAAGAAATAAACTAAGTATAAAAAACCACAGACTCTCATGACCTCCTATCTATGTTGAGACTTGCAAGAGAATGACTGGTAATGGCAGTTAGGGGAGGAGGTATATAGCAGCTTTGCTGTGGGTGGACTCTTGCAACTTCCTGTTGGGAAGGAGAATATATCCCATAAGTAATGGATGATCCGTGGACTGGATACACTTAACAAGAGAAACCCGAGACTCTGCATTCTGTCTGCATAAGGACAGAGAGATACCTGAGACTCTGCATTCGGTCTGCATAAGGACAGAGAGATACCTGAGACTCTGCATTCAGTCTGCATAAGGACAGAGAGATACCTGAGACTCTGCATTCAGTCTGCATAAGGACAGAGATATACCTGAGACTCTGCATTCTGTCTGATGAGGACAGAGAGATACCTAAGACTCTGCATTCTGTCTGCATAAGGACAGAGAGATACCCGAGACTCAGCATTCTGTCTGCATAAGGACAGAGAGATACCTGAGACTCTGCATTCTGTCTGCATAAGGACAGAGAGATACCTGAGACTCTGCATTCTGTCTGCATAAGGACAGAGAGATACATGAGACTCTGCCTTCTGTCTGCTTAAGGACAGAGAGATACCTGAGACTCTGAATGCTGTCTGCATAATGACAGAGAGATACCTGAGACTCTGCATTCTGTCTGCATAAGGACAGAGAGATACCTGAGACTCTGCATTCTGTCTGCATAATGACAGCGAGATACCTGAGACTCTGCATTCTGTCTGCATAAGGACAGAGAGATACCTGAGACTCTGCATTCGGTCTGCATAAGGACAGAGAGATACCTGAGACTCTGCATTCGGTCTGCATAAGGACAACGAGATACCTGAGACTCTGCATTCTGTCTGCATAAGGACAGAGAGATACCTGAGACTCTGCATTCTGTCTGCATAAGGACAGAGAGATACCTGAGACTCTGCATTCGGTCTGCATAAGGACAGAGAGATACCTGAGACTCTGCATTCGGTCTGCATAAGGACAACGAGATACCTGAGACTCTGCATTCTGTCTGCATAAGGACAGAGAGATACCTGAGACTCTGCATTCTGTCTGCAAAAGGACAGAGAGATACCTGAGACTCTGCATTCTGTCTGCATAATGACAGCGAGATACCTGAGACTCTGCATTCTGTCTGCATAAGGACAGCGAGATACCTGAGACTCTGCATTCGGTCTGCATAAGGACAACGAGATACCTGAGACTCTGCATTCTGTCTGCATAAGGACAGAGAGATACCTGAGACTCTGCATTCGGTCTGCATAAGGACAGAGAGATACCTGAGACTCTGCATTCTGTCTGCATAAGGACAGAGCGATACCCAAGACTCTGCATTCTGTCTGCATAAGGACAGAGAGATACCTGAGACTCTGCATTCGGTCTGCATAAGGACAGAGAGATACCTGAGACTCTGCATTCTGTCTGCATAAGGACAGAGAGATACCTGAGACTCTGCATTCTGTCTGCATAAGGACAGAGAGATACCTGAGACTCTGCATTCTGTCTGCATAATGACAGAGAGATACCTGAGACTCTGCATTCTGTCTGCATACAGACAGAGAGATACCTGAGACTCTGCATTATGTCTGCATAAGGACAAAGAGATACCTGAGACTCTGCATTCTGTCTGCATAAGGACAAAGAGATACCTGAGACTCTGCATTCTGTCTGCATAAGGACAGAGAGATACCTGAGACTCTGCATTCTGTCTGCATAAGGACAGAGAGATACCTGAGACTCTGCATTCGGTCTGCATAAGGACAACGAGATACCTGAGACTCTGCATTCTGTCTGCATAAGGACAGAGAGATACCTGAGACTCTGCATTCTGTCTGCATAAGGACAGAGAGATACCTGAGACTCTGCATTCTGTCTGCATAAGGACAGAGAGATACCTGAGACTCTGCATTCGGTCTGCATAAGGACAGAGAGATACCTGAGGCTCTGCATTCTGTCTGCATAAGGACAGAGAAATACCTGAGACTCTGCATTCTGTCTGCATAAGGACAGAGAGATACCCGAGACTCTGCATTCTGTCTGCATAAGGACAGCGAGATACCTGAGACTCTGCATTCTGTCTGCATAAGGACAGATAGATACCTGAGACTCTGCATTCTGTCTGCATAAGGACAGAGAGATACCTGAGACTCTTCATTCTGTCTGCATAAGGACAGAGAGATACCTGAGACTCTGCATTCTGTCTGCATAAGGACAGAGAGATACCTGAGACTCTGCATTCTGTCTGCATACAGACAGAGAGATACCTGAGACTCTGCATTCTGTCTGCATAAGGACAGAGAGATACCTGAGACTCTGCATTCTGTCTGCATAAGGACAGAGAGATACCTGAGACTCTGCATTCTGTCTGCATAAGGACAGAGAGATACCTGAGACTCTTCATTCTGTCTGCATAAGGACAGAGAGATACCTGAGACTCTGCATTCTGTCTGCATAAGGACAGAGAGATACCTGAGACTCTGCATTCTGTCTGCATACAGACAGAGAGATACCTGAGACTCTGCATTCTGTCTGCATAAGGACAGAGAGATACCTGAGACTCTGCATTCGGTCTGCATAAGGACAGAGAGATACCTGAGACTCTGCATTCGGTCTGCATAAGGACAACGAGATACCTGAGACTCTGCATTCTGTCTGCATAAGGACAGAGAGATACCCGAGACTCTGCATTCTGTCTGCATAAGGACAGAGAGATACCTGAGACTCTGCATTCTGTCTGCATAAGGACAGAGAGATACCTGAGACTCTGCATTCGGTCTGCATAAGGACAACGAGATACCTGAGACTCTGCATTCTGTCTGCATAAGGACAGAGAGATACCCGAGACTCTGCATTCTGTCTGCATAAGGACAGAGAGATACCTGAGACTCTGCATTCTGTCTGCATAAGGACAGAGAGATACCTGAGACTCTGCATTCGGTCTGCATAAGGACAACGAGATACCTGAGACTCTGCATTCTGTCTGCATAAGGACAGAGAGATACCTGAGACTCTGCATTCTGTCTGCAAAAGGACAGAGAGATACCTGAGACTCTGCATTCTGTCTGCAAAAGGACAGTGAGATACCTGAGACTCTGCATTCTGTCTGCATAAGGACAGTGAGATACCTGAGACTCTGCATTCTGTCTGCATAAGGACAGTGAAATACCTGAGACTCTGCATTCTGTCTGCATAAGGACAGTGAAATACCTGAGACTCTGCATTCTGTCTGCATAATGAAAGAGAGATACCTGAGACTCTTCATTCTGTCTGCATAAGGACAGAGCGATACCCAAGACTCTGCATTCTGTCTGCATAAGGACAGAGAGATACCTGAGACTCTGCATTCTGTCTGCATAAGGACAGAAGGGTCACAATATGAACATTAAGGGGACATCCTGGATGCTATAATGAGCACAGCTTCCTGCTAAAGTCTCACAGCGCTGTCAATACTAACAGTCTATGTGGTGTTAGATTCCTGTACAGTGAATAACTAAAAAAAAAACACACTCCAAGCGTCTTCAAGCCACCAGCACTTTACTGATGAGACCTAAAAGAATGACATAAGCTGCCTACCGGTAGTGATGTTACCCTCCACCCTGCATTGTTTTAAGCATAGTAGTAAAATAGTGGATAATACAAATGGAAGTATTCACTTAGCGCCTACTACTTAAAAGGACCCTTAGCTCTGATGAATGACCCCTAGTGGTCAGAAACGTTTATGGAAAATCAGAAAATATCAAAGCGCCAGCTGACTGGCAGGGTTCAAAATATAAAACCAAATCCTTTACAACTTGATATAGATAAAGAATTTTATTTAAAACAATCTTCTAGACACAGCTTTTAAAACAGCTTGTAAAACAATTCTTAAAACAGTTTAAAACAGTCTTCTGAACACAAATAGTGTTTCTTAGACAAATGTCATACAAATTAGGTGTACATACAGTTGGTTATCTTACATGGATCCACATATTACATTTAGCAATTTTAATAAAAACACTCAGAATAGACAATAAAACAAACAGTCCTATAACAGTGTCAACTGCTATAGTTATCACACAGTTTGAACCAGACCAGTTATTGGTAAATCTAATGTGGTTATCTTAAATGTTGCTTTTGTATGAGCTGGGCGGGTTACCTGCTAAAGTCTCCACACATTTAGAACCAGAGCGGTAATATCTATCTGAAACTATAATGCAGTTTTCTTGTGTAATTACTAAACGGGTTAAGAATTGGGTTGTGGCCCCAACCCATAATGATTCCTTGTGTGCTGTGAGCTGAAAACAGATGACCGATCTACTGTACCTCACATGAGGTTCAGTGACCGTTTTCCGCTAGCGGAATAGGATGAATATTTGTGCTAGATACACGCAGACTATGTGAAGGTAAAAACAAAATGTTGGCTAGTGAAATGAAAAAATCAAATGAAAAAAATTGATTGGTGCTCCTTATACAGTCCCAAATACAAAAATTTAAAAAATTAGTGAAAATGAGAAAACACTGTTAAACGATACTTCAAACCAAAAATTAAAAAATTCGGTCTTGAAAAAGGTCTATGTTTGACCGAAACGCGTCGACTGGTGAGTAGCAATCCAATTTATACATCTGTTTAAAAAACAATCTGCACTATTATTATTTCTTTCGGCAGAAGGATTATACACCTGGGTAACGCTGGAGCTGTTAATTGTCTATTGACGTTCAAGCCCAATCCCCGCTACAGGCAATAATACTTCACATAGACTGTTTAACCACAGAAAGAGGAATATTTTTCTCCTGGAGCACTTTATTATTGACTATTGACTTAATTTTCTAACACCTATTTATGTTTGTTTTTTCGGCTGTAATCATGCTGGTCACTAGTGATATTTGAGGAATCGGCCTTTATTGATTTGCACATCTCACTGATAAACACGTAATCATTTGGGAGACTATCTTTGTTTTTATGTTGTGTTTTTTTCATTCGCATTTTTCTCAACCGCTTATTTTTGAATTTTTGGTTTGAAGTATCGTTTAACAGTGTTTTCTCATTTTCACTAATTTTTTAAATTTTTGTATTTGGGACTGTATAAGGAGCACCAATCGAATTTTTTCATTTGATTTTTTCATTTCACAAGCCAACATTTTGTTTTTACCTTCACATAGTCTGCGTGTATCTAGCACAAATATTCATCCTATTCCGCTAGCGGAAAACGGTCACTGAACCTCATGTGAGGTACAGTAGATCGGTCATCTGTTTTCAGCTCACAGCACACAAGGAATCATTACGGGTTGGGGCCACAACCCAATTCTTAACCCGTTTAGTAATTACACAAGAAAACGGCATTATAGTTCCAGATAGATATTACCGCTCTGGTTCTAACTGTGTGGAGACTTTAGCAGGTAACCCGCCCAGCTCATACAAAAGCAACATTTAAGATAACCACATTAGATTTACCAATAACCGGTCTGGTTCAAACTGTGTGAACACTATAGCAGTTGACACTGTTATAGGACTGTTTGTTTTATTGTCTATTCTGAGTGTTTTTATTAAAATTGCTAAATGTAATATGTGGATCCATGTAAGATAACCAACTGTATGTACACCTAATTTGTATGACATTTGTCCAAGAAACACTATTTGTGTTCAGAAGACTGTTTTAAACCGTTTTAAGAATTGTTTTACAAGCTGTTTTAAAAGCTGTGTCTAGAAGATTGTTTTAATTAAAATTCTTTATCTATATCAAGTTGTAAAGGATTTGGTTTTATATTTTGAACCCTGCCGGTCAGCTGGCGCTTTGATATTTTCTGATTTTCCATAAAATAGTGGATAAGGCATTTTGGATTTCTATATTGGACAATATACTCAGTATTCTCCCCAAAACCACTTTAAGGCCAAATTACAAGTAGAGCGTTATTTAACGCTCCTGCTCAAGGGTTAACTGCGCGCCGGATACAAAGGTAAACACAGAGGCAGGGATAGACAGGCACACATAAGCAAACACAGAGGCAGGGATAGACAGGCACACATAAGCAAACACAGAGGCAGGGATAGACAGGCACACATAAGCAAACACAGAGGCAGGGATAGACAGGCACACATAAGCAAACACAGAGGCAGGGATAGACAGGCACACATAGGTAAACACAGAGGCAGGGATAGACAGGCACACATAAGCAAACACAGAGGCAGGGATAGACAGGCACACATAAGCAAACACAGAGGCAGGGATAGACAGGCACACATAAGCAAACACAGAGGCAGGGATAGACAGGCACACATAAGCAAACACAGAGGCAGGGATAGACAGGCACACATAGTTAAACACAGAGGCAGGGATAGGCAGGCACACATAAGCAAACACAGAGGCAGGGATAGACAGGCACACATAAGCAAACACAGAGGCAGGGATAGACAGGCACACATAAGCAAACACAGAGGCAGGGATAGACAGGCACACATAAGCAAACACAGAGGCAGGGATAGACAGGCACACATAAGCAAACACAGAGGCAGGGATAGACAGGCACACATAAGCAAACACAGAGGCAGGGATAGACAGGCACACATAAGCAAACACAGAGGCAGGGATAGACAGGCACACATAGGTAAACACAGAGGCAGGGATAGACAGGCACACATAAGCAAACACAGAGGCAGGGATAGACAGGCACACATAAGCAAACACAGAGGCAGGGATAGACAGGCACACATAAGCAAACACAGAGGCAGGGATAGACAGGCACACATAAGCAAACACAGAGGCAGGGATAGACAGGCACACATAGTTAAACACAGAGGCAGGGATAGGCAGGCATACATAGGTAAACACAGAGGCAGGGATAGATAGGCATACATAGGTAAACACAGAGGCAGGGATAGACAGGCATACATAGGTAAACACAGAGGCAGGGATAGACAGGCACACATAAGCAAACACAGAGGCAGGGATAGACAGGCACACATAGGTAAACACAGAGGCAGGGATAGACAGGCACACATAAGCAAACACAGAGGCAGGGATAGACAGGCACACATAAGCAAACACAGAGGCAGGGATAGACAGGCACACATAGTTAAACACAGAGGCAGGGATAGGCAGGCATACATAGGTAAACACAGAGGCAGGGATAGATAGGCATACATAGGTAAACACAGAGGCAGGGATAGACAGGCATACATAGGTAAACACAGAGGCAGGGATAGACAGGCACACATAAGCAAACACAGAGGCAGGGATAGACAGGCACACATAAGCAAACACAGAGGCAGGGATAAGACAGGCACACATAGGTAAACACAGAGGCAGGGATAGACAGGCACACATAAGCAAACACAGAGGCAGGGATAGACAGGCACACATAAGCAAACACAGAGGCAGGGATAGACCGGCACACATAAGCAAACACAGAGGCAGGGATAGACAGGCACACATAAGCAAACACAGATGCAGGGATAGACAGGCACACATAAGCAAACACAGAGGCAGGGATAGACAGGCACACATAAGCAAACACAGAGGCAGGGATAGACAGGCACACATAAGCAAACACAGAGGCAGGGATAGACAGGCACACATAAGCAAACACAGAGGCAGGGATAGACAGGCACACATAAGCAAACACAGAGGCATGGATAAGACAGGCACACATAAGCAAACACAGAGGCAGGGATAAGACAGGCACACATAGGTAAACACAGAGGCAGGGATAGACAGGCACACATAAGCAAACACAGAGGCAGATAGGCAGACACACATAGGTACATAAATACTATTAATGTATTTTCACTAAGCAAGCCAGCCAATGTTATACATAGCATAACAATTATTGTAATGTTACTTTGTTTTGCTAAATTACAGGTCAAACACAACCTATCAAAACTATCCTGTACTAACACAAAACCAATGTGAATGAAACCAAATGAAAAGCTCAGTATATAAGTGCACTTATTTCATATACATATGAAATGTACAGGGTACTGTTAAACTAACTCAGATGACTGAGTACAAACAGTGCATTGCTTAGGATTATACAGTAAATTAAAGCAATACATTACACAGATCTAACAAGTTAAGAACCTGTTAGTACATTCAAAAGCTGTTCACAATTATGTATGAACCATTCACTAGCACTACATAGGCTAGGCTTGCACACACACTCTTCTCCTTGCAGTACTCTACATGCATGATGCGTATTATATTAACTTAGACAGAATGATCTCCCTCATCACCTCTCATAGTGTAAGTACCCTCCTGTGTGACTGTCCCTTAACACTATATTTGCTGCTAGTGACTGAGTACTGACTGACAACCTCACGAGTCACAACTAATAAGCACATGGAACTTTCATTTCCTTATTAGTAGGGTTTGTTTTAGATGATTAGATCTAAAGGGGAAATCAAACCAAAACATTTTCTTTTGTGACTCAGATAAAGCAGCTATTTTTTTATTGTTCAGCATAATAAGTTCAAACAAATGATTTACGCCATGCAAGGCACATATTAGACATAAACATTGTTTACATCGAGACTTATCTACATTGTTAATACAGACTAAATTAATAATCGTTAATTTAGTATCACAATAATAATATCAGCGTGATCTGACTCATAGCTTTAACCAAATTAAATAGTTATCGAACATGGCCTTAGTTATCTGTTAGATACTGCTGAACAGTTTTTATTTCCTATACGGAAAGGGGAGGGAAGGAGGAGAGGGAGAAGAAAAATAAAAATAAATAGAGCAGCTATTTTAAATAACTTTTCAATTTACTTCTATTATCTATTTTGCTTTGTTCTTTTGGTATTATTTGTTGAAAAATGATACCTAGGTAGGCTGAACTGGGAACTAGCTGCTGATGTGCTCAGCTAGCTCCCAGTAGTGTTTTGCTGCTCCTCTAATAAAAGATACCAAAAGAATGAAGCAAAATTGATAACAGAAATACATTGGAAGGTTCTTTTAAAATTGTATGCTCTGAATCATGAAAGGAAATGTTTGGGTTTCATGTCCCTTTAAGCTAAACTTTTCAATGTTTGTTGCACAAATTATCATTAAATCAATTTATGTTAAATTATGCAATTAATTTGTGCTTTGAAAAGCTTAAGTTACATTTACAAAGAACAGACAGTGTTATAATACTGCAAATTATCCATGGCCCCTGGCTATTTATAATGTCACCCGGCTGGCACTCATTCAGTCTTCTTTGTTCTATTTAAAAACATCTATTGCAAAATGTATTAAAGTCCTTGTTTTGATAGATGTCCCTGTGATGAATAAAACAGACTATCCGTGTGGGTGTCGCCCACCAGTCAGTGACTACTACTGTAACTGTATTTGTAATTATATTCTTCAGGCATTTCATTGGTGGAACTTTCCCCAGTAATAAGTCATTTATGAGCTAATAAAATTATATTGGTGATTCATGTCTTTGCATTTGCACAAATACTATCAGTTTAAATATTAAAATATTCTGTGTAATGATAGTTTAATTTTCTTATTGCTGACAGCTGATAACAAATATGAAATCCTACCCAAGAAATAGGCAATTTTGGAACAATTTCAAAGATAATGATTTCAATCTGGGTCTGAAATATAACATTTGGGACATTGGTTTAAAATATCCTTTCTCCATTTTGTGTTGCGACCGAATGTTAAATAGTCTTTATTATTTATCAATCAAAACTGTATTTCTCTAACATCCATTGCATTACACATTTTTAAGAATTATTTTTTTGGAATTAAAGGGACACCGAATCCAAATTTTTCTTTCGTGATTCAGATAGAGCATGCAATTTTAAGCAACTTTCTAATTTACTCCTGTTATCAATTTTTCTTCGTTCTCTTGCTATCTTTATTTAAAAAAGAATGCATCTAAGCTGGGGGTTTTTTGTTCAGAACTCTGGACAGCCCTTTTTTATTGGTGAATGATCTTATCCACCAATCAGCAAGAACAACCCAGGTTGTTCACCAAAAATGGGCCGTCATCTAAACTTACATTCTTGCATTTCAAATAAAGATGGCAAGAGAATGAAGAAAATTTGATAATAGGAGTAAATTAGAAAGTTGCTTAAAATGTCATGCTCTATCTGAATCCCGAAAGAAAAAATTTGGATTCTGTGTCCCTTTAACTAACTGAATGACAGAACTGAGGGAATACTTCTAAATGACAGATGAAGGGTGAGTGCCAATTTTTGAGCTGCAAACAGAGAGGCAGAAAGTGTGTGGGGGGGTAATTATGTTTAAAAGGACCACAAGACTTCCAAGTTACCTTCATGGTTAGGAATTATTCAAAACTACTTATGATCATGGACAGACACTGGAGTCAAAAATTAAGTTTATCTTAGAAATCTCTCAATATGGATGTGAGCTAACCCCGAATGATGTTACTGGCAATTACTATAATACTGGTGGGATATGGCTAATCTGCTGGATGGCAATTACTGGAATTCAGGTGGAATAAAATTATTAGAATGAAAAATAATTCATATTTAATTAAAAAAAAGAAGATAGAGGGGAGGAAGACAAACAGTGATGTAAGTCCATCTGAAGGAATTAGGAAAACTACTACAAAGAGACAGGTAAAGGGAAGAAAATAAATGAAATATAAGAAATATTTTAATTTTTTTAAGATTTTATTTTTTTATATATACTATAATTCCACTATTTGAAGCCAAGACTATACCAACCTCTGCTGGCTTTAGAATTGAAGCATCTTCTTTTGAGCAGCGCGCCGGGCAGGAGGAGTTAAAAATACAATCTAGCTACGCAAGTTGCGCAGTACTACACAACATACATAGGGAGATTGTAATTTAATTCCTCCTCAGTCGGTTTTTACTGATGTCCAGCCAGGCACTGTAGGGATTTGCGATGCGACAGGGGTGACACCATCAGAGATTTATTCCTGCTTGATGGTGTCACAGACCACCAACATCTTATCGCGGATCACCAGTGGTCCACAGACCACCGGTTGGCGACTGCTGCTATAGATAACAAGCTAAAAATGAGTGTGCAATTCAAGGCAGTGGCTTCTAAGGCTAATAAGATACTAGCATGAATTATAAAAAACGATACAAGAGAAGAAAGCATAATCCTGTCACTATATAAATCCCTGATATGAACTCAACTTGAATATGGAGTGCAGTTCCAGAGATCAATTATACAACTATTAAGGGGATTGGAGGATTTAAACTGTTAGGAGAGGTTAGCTAAAAGGTGCTTGAGAGGTGATATTATTACATTATACAAATATATTCATGGCCCATATACAGAGTTAGCGGAAGAAATGTTTATTCCAAGGTAATTGTTTGTGAGAAGAGGTCACACTTTATGGCTGGTGGAAATGAGATTTAATCTCCAGCAACCTAAATCTATTTTCACTGTAAGAACAATCAAATTGTGGAACACCTTGCCTAAGGAGGTAGTGAATGTCAATACCATAGATATTTTTAAAAATGGCTTAGATACATTTCTAGCTAAAAAACAGAATTCAAGAATAAGATTGGTTGTGGTAAATGGGTCGGATTTCTATTTGTTAAATTTAAGTTCAATATGCAGGTTTTTATTGTAAATCAGGTAGTATCTATATAGGTTTGATCTCAATGGATTTCTGTCTTCTTTCAACCTCATCTACTATGTCACTATGTAAAACTTTGCTCTTTTATTTCTTCAACCAACTATCTCTGTGAATTTTGACCACATCTTTCTATTAAATAATATTGTGACATATTAGCAGATAAAACTGGTAGGAAGAAACCTTTTGATAAATATAGGAGTTTGGATTTGTTAGATTGCAATGTAAGAGACAATGGGACAATGATGTAAGTCTCGTCTCTGGTAAGATGATGAGATGTCTCCTCATTAATGTGAGGTCCTCAAACTATTTTATAAAGGCAGATTTTAGCTTGAGAGCCATTTACCTTGCTTTGCAGGTTCTGGGTGTCAAGGAGAGTGACCTACAATCACAATATAATGCACAAAAATGCCCTAAAGATTTTGTGAGATTTCTCTACACGTCAGGAAGTGTTTGATCATCAGGTCCTTTATCTTAAGTACATGGATTTCATTTTTAACCATAGCTTTTTTTTCTGGAACATGTAGATGAGTTTTTATCAAACTATATCAAATTTATATTGCAACATTTTTGATGGAATTTTACAGTTGTAAAATTGTATAAATAAAAAATAATTTAAAAAAAACCTGGGAATTTGTATTTTTTTTCTGCTAGTTCGAGAGCAAATTTAACAAATTAGAGATGAACCTTTTTCATGCAAAAGTATCTTTATCTTGTTCAGTTGTTGGATAATAAAAAAATAGTTAATTATACTCTATACGTCGTGCAGTAACAATAATGTATTTCATTATTTATAGGAGGAAGACGGTTACCTTCATATGCATTCATTATTATTTTTTTTTGGTGCAACATGAGTACAACTTACTTACAAACCCAGTGCCTGATGTACAGAATGTGGTCATTTACATGAGCTACTGGGTGCACTGTACATAATAATCTCTGTGTGTGGATTTACAGAATAGATCAGAAGGTCAATATAAGCCCTGTGTTTCACAGTATGACTCCAGCAGCAACCAGCTGATACAACCTACCTGATTTGCTCCCAGTCCTGCGCATCTCTCTTTGGTTTAGCCTGGGGAGGTGAAGGGTGTGGCTCAGGAGTCAGTGCCCGCTCATAAAGATTGGCAAAATCAGCTAGAAACATCAAAAGCAACAGCCAGTGTTAGATGTCAGACAGTGAGAGTTTCTGTCAGTTATACTGTGCAATTCTTACATACTGATATAGGGCTAGGTTACAAGTGGCGTGCTAAAGTTAGCACAAGACGCAATAAGCAATTCCACAGCCGCATTAATGCCCATATTACAAAGTGAAAGTAAATAGTTGCGCTCAAGCACAAACAAAATCTGTGCTCAAATATGTGTATGTGAGTATAAATGTGTATTTTCAGTTAAATACCCTGAAACATGAAATAACTTTATTCAATTTTAATATTTTTAATGTGTTTTATTGTTTTGAATCTAAACATTTAGAAGATAGTGTTCTTTTTTATTTTTAAATATATATTTCTTCATCTATCTATCTATCTATCTATCTATCTATCTATCTATCTATCCCTGTATATATTAATATAAATATATAGGTATAAATCTATATTTTACAAAAAAATAATCATATATATAAATATATATTTAAAAATAAACAGAACATTTTCTTCTATGTGAAGAACATTGGAATGTAACAGTATTCATAACTACCTTTGGGCTTTAGAACTGTTGGTCTAATGTGGTGTCGGGTTAGTGCGCGGGCGATAACTGTTGGGTGTTTTTTTTTTAACAGAATGCCCCTTTGAAGCCTATAGGAGGTCAACGTGGTTGCGATATCCGAATTTAGCGCGCATCAGACTTTTGCTCTTGCGCTAACTTTTAACTTTCAACTAGTAATAGGGGTGCTAACCAGGCTGTGTTAAAATTTGATTTTGAGCGCAGTCAGCTCGTGGGCAAAAAAGTTATTTAGCACGCTGCTTGTAATCTGACCCATATTGTACAATGTGTTTCAGCTAAAACTGTATCACTAATGTCCATTAATCTATATAATTACTGCAGATACTCTGCCAGCTGTGAATACAGACATATGTGCATTAAATAATATGTTGCATGATTAGACTTTTATGATGCTATTCGCTATCGGCAACAATTTCTCCATATGATTTGATTCAAGTCAAATGCTTATTCATCATTTCTGTGGCCTTATGTGAAATATTAGAAACCAGCCATCGGACAAATAACCAGGGTACACGGTAAGGGTCTGAACCCTGGTCCTTGTACAACTGGCGCTACACAGAGTACAGTGACAAGTGGTTATGCATTTATTGGTTGTAAATAAAATGGATAGTCGGCATTTTGACTTCATTACAATAAGGAATGCTATTTAACGTTTACACAAGGAATGTGGTTACCTTGACTTCTCACTGTGATCAGCTGACTTGGTGAAGTGTCTTTAGTTTCTGGAAAAGACTGAGGGAGAGAATAAACCTTTGTATGTCAAATAAATGTTAGGCTCATGGTAGCCCTGTGTCATTAGTGTGTGTTATGTTCAATTCCACTAAACAGAAGACTTAAAAGGGCCTTTATTCATTATAGACTGTATATAGCTTTCTAATAATGTGCCACATAGTCTCCTGTAATTACTTGTGGTCCCATAATGACAGGGGTAGTGGTGTATATTCAGCTGTGACAAGTATCTATTTCTGGCTAATAAATAAATAACCTTCACACATATATTAATACAAATACACAGCAAGATTACAAGTGTTGCGTTACGGCTATACCGCTGAAAAATTGGCCATTGTGCGCAGAATATGCAGGTCTCCCGTATTACAAGTCACAGCGGTATTACAAGTCACTAGCATTTTAGCCTTTACGCAACTCTCTATTCCGCAGTCAAAAAATGACTTTTGAGTGTGGAATTTTGAGGTCTCCCATATTACAGGTTGTGCGGTCCGGCTATAACGCTAGCGTTATAGCTTATACCACCGTGATCCATTCTGCAAACTGAGACCAGTAGTTATGGATTTTGCGGGAAAAAAAAGTGTTTCACAAAACTCATAACAAAAATTTTACAAAGTACACTAACACCCATAAACTACATATTAACCCCTAAACCGCCATCCCCCGCATCACAAATACTATATTAAACTTATTAAAGCGAAACATAATAACCCCTAAACCGCAGACCCCCACTTTGTCAACACTAAATAAACATATTAACCCCTAAACCGCCCGCCTCCTAAATCGCAAAACACTAAATTAAACTATTAACCCCTAAACCTAACACCCCCTAACTTTAAATTAAACTTACAATATAACTATCTTAAAATAAATAAAAAAATTACCTGTGAAAAAAACTAACCTAAGATTAAACTATAAATTAAAGGGACACTGAACCCAAATTTTTTCTTTCGTGATTCAGATAGAGCATGAAATTTTAAGCAACTTTCTAATTTACTCCTATTATCAAATTTTCTTTATTCTCTTGGTATCTTTATTTGAAATGCAAGAATGTAAGTTTAGATGCCAGCCCATTTTTGGTGAACAACCTGGGTTGTCCTTGCTGATTGGTGGATAAATTCATCCACCAATAAAAAATGCTGTCCAGAGTTCTAAACCAAAAAAAAGCTTAGATGCCTTCTTTCTCAAATAAAGATAGCAAGAGAACAAAGAAACATTGATAATAGGAGTAAATTAGAAAGTTGCTTAAAATTGCATGCTCTATCTGAATCACGAAAGAAACAATTTGGGCTCAGTGTCCCTTTAACCTAACATTACTATTTAAAAAAAATAAAATTAAAATAAAAAAAATAAATTGTAATATTAAAAAATCCAAACACTACGAAAAAAAAATTAAAAACCTAACATTAAAAAAAACAAAACACAAATTATGAAAATTAAAAATAATCTAACATTACCAAAAAAAAAAAAAAAAACCACTAACATTACGAAAATTAAAAAAAAAATCTAAAATGACAAAAAATAATAAACGAAATTATCCAAAATAACAAAATGTATGCTTACCTGATAAATGTCTTTCTTTCGTGGCATGGAGAGTCCACAAATCCATTCCAATTACTAGTGGGAATTCAACTCTTGGCCAGCAGAAGGAGGCAAAGAACACCCCAGCAGAGCTGTTAAGTATCACTTCCATTACCCATAATCCCCAGTCATTCGGCCGAAGGAAAATGGAAAGAGAAGATGATACAAGGGTATAGAGGTGCCTGAGGTTTATCTAAAAAAAGCAGTCTTAACTCAAAATAAGGGCAGGTCATAGACTCTCCATGCCAGGAAAGAAATACATTTATCAGGTAAGCATACATTTTGTTTTCTTTCCATTGGCATGGAGAGTCCACAAATTCATTTCAATTACTAGTGGGAACCAATACCCAAGCTAGAGGACACAGAATGGAAGGGAGGGAGAACATGACAGGCAGACCTAAACAGAAGGCACCACCGCTTGAAGAACTTTTCTCCCAAAGGAAGCCTCAGCTGAGGCAAAAGAATCAAATTTGTAGAATTTGGAAAAGGTATGCAATGAGGACCAAGTGGCCGACTTGCAGATTTGCTCCACAGAAGCTTCGTTTTTGAAAGCCTAGGAAGAAGAGACAGCTCTAGTGGAATGAGCCATAATTCTCTCAGGAGGCTGTTGTCCAGCTGTCTTTTAAAATAACCTGATAACACTTCTTAACCAGAGAGAAAGAGTAGTAGAAGTGGCCTTCTGACCCTTACGCTTACCAGCGAAAACAACGAACAGGGCAGTAGATTGCCGAAAACCTTTGGTTGCTTGCAGATAACATTTTAGAGTGCACACAACATCCAGGTTGTGCAACAGACGTTCCTTCTAAGAAGAAGGGTTAGGACAAAAAAAAGGGAACAACTATTTCTTGATTGATGTTGCGATCCAATACTACTTTGGGAAGAAATCCCAACTTAGTACAAAGAACCATCTTATTCGCATGAAAAATAAGGTAAGGAGAATCACACTGCAGAGCCGAAAGCTTGGAACCTCTGCGAGCAGACGAAATAGCAAGAAGAAACAAAACTTTCCACGATAACAACTTAATATAAACCGAATGCATAGGCTCAAACGGAGCCTGCTGCAAAACTTTAAGAACAAGGTTAAGGCTCCAAGGAGGAGCAACAGGTTTAAACACAGGCCTGATTCTAACCAAGGCCTGAACAAAAGATTGAACATCTGGCAGATCTGCCAGACGTTTGTGCAAAAGAATAGACAGTGCAGAAATCTGACCCATCAGAGTACTGACTGTCAGACCTTTCTCCAGACCATCCTGAAGAAGACAGAAGGCAAGAAACCCTCACCCGACTCCAAGAGAAACCCTTTGATTCACACCAATAAGACTAGGCGTTCAATTTACAAGCAGTCAGCTTCAGGGAATCTAGATTTGGGTGGAGAAAGGGACCTTGAAGTAGAAGGTCCTTCCTCAGAGGTAACCTCCAAGGGGGAAGAGATGACATCTTCACCAGATCCGCGAACCAGATCCTGTGAGGCCAGGCAGGAGCTATTAGAATCACCAACGCCCTCTCCTGTTTGATACGAGCAATAACTCGAGGAAGGAGAGCAAACAGAGGAAACAGGTAGTCCCAAGTGACCGCCAGAGCGTCGATCAGAGCTGCTTGTGGATCTCTTGATCTTGACGTGTACCTTGGAAGTTTGCCATTTAGACAAGACGCCATCAGATCCAATTCCGGAAACCCCCACCTGAGGGTTATCATTGTGAAAACTTCTGGATGGAGAGCCCACTCCCCGGGATAAAAGGTCTGCCTGCTCAGAAAATCAGCTTCCCAGTTGTCCACCCCTGGGATGTGGATGGCAGAGAGGAGACAATCATTAGACTCCGCCCACTGGAATCACCTCCTTCATAGCTAAGGAACTCCAAGTTCCTCCCTGGTGGTTGATATACGCCACTGAGGTGATGTTGTCCGACTGGAATCTGATAAATCGGACTGAACTTAGCTGTTAGAGCATTGAAGATTGCTCTCAACTCTAAGATGTTTATTGGGAGAGAAGACTTTTCTCGAGTCCAAAGACCCTTAGCCTTTAAGGAACCCCAAACTGCTCCCCAGTCTGACAGGCTGGTACCTGTGGTTACAATCTCCCAAGATGGACTCAGGAAGCATGTTCCCTGAGACAGATGGTCCTGAGAGATCCACCAAGATAGAGAGTCTCTCGTGAGGAAGTCTAGAACTATCCTCTGAGAGAGATTTGAAAGGTCTCCGTTCCATTGTCTGAGCATACATAACTGTAGAGGTCTCAGATGGAAACGAGCAAAAGGAATAATATCCATGGAAGCAACCATTAGACCAATTACCTCCATACACTGAGCCACTGATGGACGGATAGAGGACTGAAGTGAATGACAAGAAGCAAGAATTTTGGATTTTCTGACATCCGTCAGAAAAATCTTCATGGATAGAGAATCTAGAGAATCTATCTATGATCGTTCCCAGAAAACATGCCCTGGTGTCTGGTACCAGGGAACTCTTTTCCATATTTTCCACAAGAATTGATGATTTTCCATGTGAATAGGGACATGGAGGTAAGTGTCCTTTAGATATATAGTAGACATGAACTGACCTTCCTGAATCAACGGTAGAATGGAGCGTATAGTTTCCATTTTGAATGATGGAACCTTGAGAAATTTGTTGAGACACTTGAGTTCCAATATGGGACGGAAAGTTCCTTCCTTTTTGGGAACCACAAAAGTTTTGAATAAAATCCTTGACCCTGTTCCGCTCCAGGAACTGGGGCAATCATTCCCAGAGAAGATAGGTCTTTTATGCAATTTAAGAAGGCCTCTCTCTTCACATGATTTGCAGATAACCTTTGCAGGATAAATCTGCCCCTTGGGGAACAAGACTTGAACCCTATCCTGAATCTCTGGGATACTACCTCCACAGCCCAAGGATCTGTGACATTGCGGCTCCAAGCCTGCCAAAAAAAGGAAAGCCTGACCCCTATTTGATCCAAAACTGGATCGGGGGTGGCCCCTTCATGCTGACTTAGGAAGGTATCTTGGCTTGCTTCCCCTTATTCCAAGGCTGACTGGACCTCCATGAAGTCCTGGATTGCTCTGGCTTTGAAGAAGACTTTTGGCCCTTGAAGTTATGAAAGGAACGGAAATTAGAATTCTGGTGACCCTTAGGTCTAGCCTTCCTATCTTGACGTAGGAAAGATACCTTTCCACCAGTAATTTCGGAAATGATCTCAGCCAGACCAGGACAAAATAAAGTTTTGCCCTTAAAGGGTAAATACAAAAGCTTGGATTTGGAAGTAACATCCGCAGACCAAGATTTTAGCCACAAAGCTCTACGAGTTAGAACTGCAAAGCTAGAAATCTTTGCCCCCAGCCTAACAACTTGCATGCTGGCATCACAGATAAAAGTATTAGCCAGCTTTAGAGCCTTGATCCTATCCTGGATCTCCTCTACAGTAGTCTCTTCAGAGATTAGATCTGATAAAGAGTCGCACCAATAAGAGGCTGTCCCCGCAACTGTAGCAATACTAGCAACTGGTTGCTATTGTAACCCCTGATGGATAAATATCTTTCTTAAATAAGCTTCCAGTTTTTTATCCATAGGGTCTTTGAAGGAGGAGCTATCGTCAATAGGGATAGTAGTTCTTTTGGATAGAGTAGATATAACATCCTCTACCTTGGGTATGGTGTGCCACGAGTCATGCACCGAGTCAGCAACAGGAAAAATATTCTTAAAAATAGTGGACGGAGAAAAGGGGATCTCCGACTTCTCCCATTCCTGAGTTATAATGTCCAACAAACGGTCTGGGACCGGGAATAGCTCTACAGATGAAGGTGTGACATTAAACACTCTGTTAAGTTTATTAGACTTCTTAGGAGTCTCCGTGGCAGTAGAGTCAGAATCCTCCAAAGTGGCAAGGACCTCCTTTAAAAGTAAACGGAGGTGCTCCAGTTTAAATCTAAAATAAATCTCCTCTGGATCTTTTAGCAGTCTCAGAGTCCGAAATGTGCCCTCAGAGTCCGAAATGTGCCCTCAGAAACTACTGAGGAATTATCCTCCTCAGATAACTGAGAAAGACTGACTAACGCAGACAGAACTCTTTGTATGAGATATATTCTTAGATTTCCTCTTTCTCTTACCAGCTATAGGAAAGGCTGATAAGGCTGCAGAAACCGCAGAAGTTATTTGCGCAGTAAAATCTCCTGGTAAATAAACACCCCCAGGAACTTGTCGAGAGGAGCCGCAGGGCACTGTATGTGAAATTGCTAAAGCTTGGGACGTTTGAGGGGAAAGCTGAGGTATGGCACGGACAACATTATCATGAGAGACATTAGTTTCTGAGAAGGAATTTTTATTTTTAGACAAAGGCATATTGTTTAAACATGAGAAACAAAGCTGCACAGGAGGAATAATTTGAGCCTCCAAGCAGTATAAACATTTATCAAATGACACACTTAAGTTAGTATCAGGGTCCAAAACGTTAGGCAATTGGTCCCACAAAAAAGAGAGCCAATAAAAGAAATAAATAATTTTCTTTTTTTAAAGAATAACCTCACAATATTTTATATATATATGTAGGCAAACTATTAATTGAATCCCCAAACGATTCTCATAAAATAAACCTTTATCCCTCCGCTCTGCTGAGGACTTACCCTCCGGTAACCAAAAGATAATTATCCACTAGCTGAAGGATCGTAGACTCGATCACCAAGCTATGTGCAAAATCCGGATTAGACAACTCTTATTAGACAAACACTTTGCTCTTCACTCTGCTGTACAGAGAAAACTGAAAACGCAAGCGAGAAGGAAGGTCACGTGACCACACTGACTAAAGAAACTGCGCCACTGTCATGGTTTCCTATACCTTTAAGAAGAACACCTTTCTTCATCACCACCTCCTAATCAGTGCTTAGTTATTTGTGTTTCTTTGTTACTCCTGTAGCTGAATGCTTTTGCTTACTGAGCCTATTCATACTCCTAGTCCTAAGAGCGTGTAACCTTACTTACTTTTTCATAAACTTATCCTCTCCTTACACTGGGGATCAACCTTTGGGAACTTAACTTACTTCAGTGCTATGGAGAGTAAACTTTTATTTGTGGAACTCTGATTACTACCTGCTACAACCTCCGCTACTTACGGACGTCAATCAGCCTCGATTTGGTGCAAATCATTTCTCTGCCGCATCTCCTCACTCCGCTTCACTAGACGATGCACAAACTCTGCACACAAGTATCCTCTTGTTTATAAACCGCAACAACATATCTACTTACCTTTCTCCACAAAGGTTGTTAATATTTACTTCATTGTGCTCTCATATCATCGCATGAACCTTGTAAATATATGAACTGCAATTTATAATGAATCTTGTAAATATATGAACTGCAACTTATAATGAATCTTGTAAATATATGAACTGCAACTTATAATGAATCTTGTAAATATATGAACTGCAACTTATAATGAATCTTGTAAATATATGAACTGCAACTTATAATGAATCTTGTAAATATATGAACTGCAACTTATAATGAATCTTGTAAATATATGAACTGCAACTTATAATGAATCTAGTAAATATATGAACTGCAATTTATAATGAATCTTGTAAATATATGAACTGCAATTTATAATGAATCTTGTAAATATATGAACTGCAATTTATAATGAATCTTGTAAATATATGAACTGCAACTTATAATGAATCTTGTAAATATATGAACTGCAATTTATAATGAATCTTGTAAATATATGAACTGCAATTTATAATGAATCTTGTAAATATATGAACTGCAACTTATAATGAATCTTGTAAATATATGAACTGCAACTTATAATGAATCTTGTAAATATATGAACTGCAACTTATAATGAATCTTGTAAATATATGAACTGCAACTTATAATGAATCTTGTAAATATATGAACTGCAACTTATAATGAATCTTGTAAATATATGAACTGCAACTTATAATGAATCTTGTAAATATATGAACTGCAACTTATAATGAATATTGTAAATATATGAACTGCAATTTATAATGAATATTGTAAATATATGAACTGCAATTTATAATGAATCTTGTAAATATATGAACTGCAATTTATAATGAATCTTGTAAATATATGAACTGCAATTTATAATGAATCTTGTAAATATATGAACTGCAATTTATGATTACATAGCTTGTAAATATATGAACTGCAACTTATAATGAATCTTGTAAATATATGAACTGCAACTTATAATGAATCTTGTAAATATATGAACTGCAACTTATAATGAATCTTGTAAATATATGAACTGCAACTTATAATGAACCTTGTAAATATATGAACTGCAATTTATGATTACATAGCTTGAAAATATATGAACTGCAACTTATAATGAATCTTGTAAATATATGAACTGCAATTTATGATTACATAGCTTGTAAATATATGAACTGCAACTTATAATGAATCTTGTAAATATATGAACTGCAATTTATGATTACATAGCTTGTAAATATATGAACTGCAGTCAAGTCAGTATTTCCAAACACCTATTAACTGAATACTCTCTGATATCTCTTGTATTACAAACACTCATCTAGATTACGAGTTTTGCTTTATGAGTGAAAAAGCATTGTTATGCTTCATAACGATGCTTTTTCCCTAACGCCGCTATTACAAGTCTTGTTGGAATAGATGTACCGCACACCTTTTTGGCCGTCACGCAACATCAGTACCGCACTTTTAAAAAAGTCTTTTTTCAATGGGACTCTCATAGCGCTGGTATTACGAGTTTTGCTGTGAAGCCAAAAAGTGGGCAGTACAGCCTAAAATGACAAGATCCGTACCGCTATCTAAAGTCAGTAGTTATGAGTTTTATGCTACAAAGCTGTACCATAAAACTCATAACTAAACCGTCACAAAGCACACTAACACCCATAAACAACCTATTAACCCCTAAACTGAAGCCCGCCCGCATTGCAAATACTAAAATAAAAATATTAATCCCTAATCTGCCGATCCGGACATTGCCGCCACTTAAAAAAAATGTATTAACCCCTATTCCGCCCTTCCCCGACATCATCACCACTATAATAAACCTATTAACCCCTAAACCGCCACCCTCCCGCATCGCAAACACTATTCAAATATTATTAACCCCTAATCTGCCGTCCGTCAACACTGTCACTCTAAAAAACCTATTAACCACTAAACCACAAGCCCCCCACAACGAAATATACTAAAATAAACTATTAACCCCTAAACCTCTGGCCTCCCACATCACTACATAAATATATTAACCCCTAAACCTAACCCTAACCCCCCTAACTTAAATATAATTAAAACAAATCTAAATAAAACTTACAATTATCACCTAAATAATCCCTATTTAAGACTAAATACAAACTTACCTGCAAAAAAAAACCCCCATAAGCAAGCTACAATATAACTAATAGTTATATTGTAGCTATCTTAGGTTTTTTTTTTATTTCACAGGTAAGTTTGTATTTATTTTAACTAGGTAGACTAGTTAGTAAATAGTTATTAACTACTAGCTACCTAATTAAAATAAATACAAAGTTACCTGTAAAATAAAACCTAACCTGCCTTACACTAAAACCTAACATTACAATAAAATAAAATAAATTAAAATATTAAAATACAATTATCTAAATTACAAAAAAAAATTAAACACTAAATTGCAGAAAATAAAAAATGAAATTATCAAAAATAAAAACCAATCGCTCCTAATCTAATAGCCCTATCAAAATAACCCCCCCCATAAAAAAAAAACTGCCAATGGCCCTAAAAAGGGCCTTTTGCAGGGTATTGCCCCAAAGAAATCAGCTCTTTTACCTGTAAAAAAAAAATACAAACAACCCCCCAACAGTAAAACCCACCACCCAACCAACCCCCCAAAATAAAAATCTATCTAAATAAACCTAAGCTAACCATTGCCCTGAAAAGGGCATTTGGATGGGCATTGCCCTTAAAAGGGCATTTAGCTCTTCTACATTCCCCAAACCCTAAGCTAAAAATAAAACCCACCCAATAAACCCTTAAAAAACCTAACACTAACCCCAACAATCCACTTACAGTTTTCGAAGACCAGACATCCATCCTCATCCAGGTGGCAGAAGTCCTCATCGAAGCCGGCAGAAGTCTTCATCCAAGTGGGCAGAAGTCCTCCTCGAAGCCGGCAGAAGTCTTCACCCAAGCGGCAGAAGTCTTCATCCAGACGGCATCTTCTATCTTCATCCATCCGGCGCGGAGCGGGTCCATCTTCAAGACATCCGGTGTGGAGCATCCTCTTCTTCCGATTGTCGCTGGAAAATGAAGTTTCTTTTTAAGTGACGTCATCCAAGATGGCGTCCCTTACATTCCGATTGGCTGATAGAATTCTATCAGTCAATAGGAATTAAAGGAGAAAAATTCCTATTGGCTAATTCAATCAGCCAATAGGATTGAGCTTGCATTCTATTGGCTATTCCAATCAGCCAATATAATGCAAGCTCAATCCTATTGGCTGATTGATCAGAATTCTATCAGTCAATCGGAATGTAAAGGACGCCATCTTGGATGACGTCACTTAAACGGAAACTTCATTTTCCAGCGACGATCAGAAGAAGAGGATGCTCCGCGCCGGATGTCTTGAAGATGGATGAAGATAGAAGATGCCGTCTGGATGAAGACTTCTGTCGCTTGGATGAAGACTTCTGCAGGCTTTGAGGAGGACTTCTGCCGCCTGGATGAGGATGGATGTCCGGTCTTCGAAAACTGTAAGTGGATCGTCGGGGGTTAGTTAGTTAGGTTTTTTTAAGGGTTTATTGGGTGGGTTTTATTTTTAGCTTAGGGTTTGGGCAATGTAAAAGAGCTAAATGCCCTTTTCAGGGCAATGGTTAGCTTAGGTTTATTTAGATAGGTTTTTATTTGGGGGGTTTGGTTGGGTGGGTGGTGGGTTTTACTGTTGGGGGTTGTATGTATTTTTTTTTTACAGGTAAAAGAGCTGATTTCTTTGGGGCAATGCCCCGCAAAAGACCCTTTTAAGGGCCATTGGCAGTTTTGTGTAGGCTAGGGTTTTTTATTTTGGGGGGAGGGTGTTTTTTTAGATTAGGAGTAATTCGTTTTTATTTTTGATAATTTTGTTTTTCATGTTGTGTAATTTAGTGGGATTTTTTGTAATTTAGATAATTATATTTTAATATTTTAATTTATTTTATTTTATTGTAATGTTAGGTTTTAGTGTAAGGCAGGTTAGGTTTTATTTTACAGGTAACTTTGTATTTATTTTAATTAGGTAGCTAGTAAATAGTTAATAACTATTTACTAACTAGTCTACCTAGTTAAAATAAATACAAACTTACCTGTGAAATAAAAATAAAACCTAAGATAGCTACAATGTAACTATTAGTTATTTTGTAGCTAGCTTAGGTTTTATTTTACAGGTAAGTATGTAATTAGTTTTAAATAGGAATTATTTAGGTAAGAATTGTAATTTTTATTTAGATTTATCTTAATTATATTTAAGTTAGGGGGTGTTAGGGTTATGCTTAGGGTTACGTTAGGGTTAGGGTTATGCTTAGGGTTAGAGTTACGTTAGGGTTAGGTTTAGGGGTTAATATATTTATTTAGTGTTAGGGATGTTGGAGGCCAGAGGTTTAGGGGTTATTAACTTTAGTATAGTGGCGGCGACATTGGGGGCGGCAGATTAGGGGTTAATAACTGTAATGTAGGTGGCGGCGATGTTAAGGTTGGCATATTAGGCGTTAATAAGTTTATTAAGGTGACGGCGATGTTAGAGGCAGCAGATTAGGGGTTAATAACTGTATGTGGGTGGCGGCAATATTGGGAGCGACAGATTAGGGGTTAATAGTTTTATTTATGTGGCGGCGATGTTAAGGGTGGCAGATTAGGGGTTAATAACATTATGTAGGTTGCGGCGATGTCAGGAGCAGCAGATTAGGGGTGTTTAGACGTGGTTTTTATGTTAGGGTGTTAGGTTTAAACTTTTTCTTTCCCCATAGACATCAATGGGGCTGCGTTACGGAGCTTTTGTTTCCGCCATCGCAGGTGTTAGGCTTTTTTTGCCAGCTCTCCCCATTGATGTCTATGGGGAAATCGTGCACGAGCACATCAAAGCAGCGCTTGTATTTGGGTGAGGTATGGAGCTCAACGCCACCATATCGCCCGCTCAAGCCTGCTTTTTCAAAACTTGTAATAGCAGCGCTATAGGGAGGTTAAATACCGCCGCTTTTGTGGCGGTCGTTATTTTCCCTATAGCGCTCAAAACTTGTAATCTAGCTGACTATCACTAAAGCCTTCTCTGGGAAAACTGTCTGAAGATAAGTGTATATAAAGTAAACTATTGCTTCTTCCCAAAAAGCTTACAATCTAACAAAACCCTGTCTAGGTGGGGTCATTCTCTTAATAAGACTACTTGCTTTTCTCCTTACCAGTTCTCTCACTTACCATAGTGAATTGATTGATCCGGAAAAGCTACACATTAACTATCTAACACAAGTTGTTAAAGCATTACAGCCACAAAAAACGGCACAATCTAACTCCTGACGGAAATAAAAAGAATTCCTCATTTATGTAAATACACTGAAGTACACATTCCTGCACATTCAATAAATATTATGTGTTCCACAGAATAAATGATTAACCCTCTCATGCCAGCCATGTAACATATAATTAGTTATATAAGTTATCACCCCTATAGCAGATGCAGTGCCCTATAAATCCATTCTTTGTAAACATATCTCTACCTATAGAGATAATTTGTGCCCCAAGAAATATCCACAGGGGAATTAACCCCTAGAGTGCTGTTCCTACCTAGAAGGCAAGCACTTACCTGTGGATCCAGCTGCAAAGCCGGTAACATCTTCTAAGGTGTGACAGATTCACCAAACTCTGACAGAGACCTGTAGAGAAAGAAAAAACAGAGACCCTAACCCTGGTTTTCTATAAAAGGGGTAGAATTGATGTTAGAATTTAAGCAAGGACCACCTCGCCGCCTTCTAACTGCTAAAAACCACCATTACTCTTACTAAAGAGAATTACATGGACACAGCATAGCCCCAATCCTTGCTTGCAGGGAAAAGTACCCATAAAAAGGATTAAATATCTTCAGACACCGATAGAGCAGAACTACTTAACGAACTAGGCCCGCCGTTCCACAACTGGTATTCATACTTTCAGGTCCGACATGCCCTCTATAGTAGCGAACATAGGTCAGATACCCTCAGGCCACTAACTGCATTTGAGCGACTATGCACAAACACTGAAATCCAGAAAAGATTCCTTTCAATAACCTATACATTGCTTAGAGGTTCCTTCCCTACACAAAAGCCTTCTTATATCCGGAAATGGGGCGTAGAAATAACAGGGGATATCTCAGATGAGGAATGGAGATCCTGCTTTAAAGCCACTCACTCAGCTTCTATCTTCCTCACTCATAGCAGAAACGAACTATAAAATAATATCCCGCTGGTACTTGACGCCTCAGAGGCTCCGGCATATTTTTTCAACAGCCTCCTCCACATGCTGGAGGCGTTGTGGTGGTATAGGTACTATGTTACATATATGGTGCCCGCTCGTATCTGACTTTTGGAGGGACGTTGAAAACAGTATCAATACAATTCTAGGTTCAGATATATCCCTCTGTCCTAAACTCATTCTCCTTAATTTACTCCCGCAACTTCGCTGTAAATACCGCATAAAGTTGCTACAGTTATTATTAGCTAGCGCTAAAAGACTAATACCTAGACTATGGAAATCCCAAACAACACCTACACACTCTACTTGGGTATCAGAGGTCAAACATGTTCTAGCTTTGGAAAAACAGTGCTATTGTCTTTTGGGCAAACAAGATTTTTATACTGATATGTATTTTATCTGGGAACAAGGAATTTTCGAAGTTAACCACTAATACTCTGGCCCCTACTGCCCTCTAGAGGAATACACACTTTAAATATTGTCATCGTGCTCGGCCATCTGGCAGACGAAGCTATGCTGTATTCTACGAGCCATAAGGATACTTACCACCGCACCCACCTTCCTCCCCTTTCTGTCCCTCCCCTCCTTTCTCTCTTCTTTTCCTTACTCCTTTTTTTCTTTACCACCAGTCATAAAACGTGCGAACTATTTTCTATTTTAATTTTTGGTACTAATTGTAAAAGTTGAAATACTTGGGTAAGACGATATCTTCCATAATGTAACAATTTCATATGTTGTGATTTTTATTATTGTTTACTTCTGATGCTTTTTCTTTCCTCTTTTGGAGGACAATGTATGAGAATATGCAAACCCAATAAAAAATGTTTTTTGAAAAAAATAAAAAAATATATATTCAGACGGGGGGGGGGCGGAGCCAGCGCTCAATGGAGACGGCTGCACTTGTGTGAGCTCCGGTCTCCCTACAGGGCAAAATTAGCTCAATATGTGCATAGCCTGACCAATATGCCGTATAACGCTACCTAAATGTGCATAGACCTTTCCCCACAACTTGCGCTCATGCCATCTGGGCTCTAATTGGTAGCGATACTGTCTTATTGCTTGCCGGACCTGTGCTGCACCATCGGGAGGGCTATGGGGCCTACACCTGAACAGCGGAGGTAATCGCCTCAAGGCCAGCTACATCATCGCCATCAAATGCCTTTGCAACACCAAACATCCTCATGCAGGTGAGACCCGCGCTCTTGAATCTTAGGGACTTGCGGTACAATAAGCCGTAGCAGAGTTCTGGGGCAGAAGCATAAAGGGACGCAGCCGCCATCTTGGACAGCGAGACACGCTGCATAGAGCATAACAGCAAGATAACATTCAGTGATGGTATGGATAAGGGGAACAAGGCTGTTTGATAGACACCCTGCTCATCTTGACTACTATTAGCTTCAGAGACATAATAACCTCTTAAAGTGGCGCCACATCTCTTCCCGCCCTAGCACTCATATTAACACATCTCCAGGCTCACTATAGAGACTAAGTTGCTTTCCTCTGGCGCTCCAAAAGTATTTTCTACTGCCGAGTGGGAGTCTGAACACCATATAGCAACTAACACTGCATTTCTCAGCGATTTGGGATTGGTTAATCTGTTGACATACAGGACATATTTAATTTTTATTACAGCGCTCAGCATGTCTCCAAAAAAGGGAAATAAGCCAGAAAGATCCGCCAAAAAGCAATCATCTGCGAATCCCTCTGTCAACAATTTTTTTCAAACAACTAGATTCATCTACTAAAAAAATGACAGTCACATGTGACACCAGGACTGATGTATCTTCTGCTTCATCTGAATCGGAGGGGGAGAGTCTGGCTCCTGCCATCTCAGTCCCAAAAGCTCTCTTAGACTCACTGCCCTCCAAAAAAGATTTCTCTGCCCTAATCTGTCAAGTGAAGCAGTGTATTAGAGAGGAGATTTCTGAGATCAAAAAAGATCTATCGGATATGGGCCAAAGGGTGGAGAAATTAGAGGACAACTCGGACCTCGCCAGCTCCAATATAACCTTCCTCCGCTCCAAGGCTGCATCACAAGATGATCTCATACTCCAGATGGAAAACAAAATAGACGACTTAGAAAATCGGAGTCGTCGAGGCAACATTAGAATAAGGGGAATCCCAGAGACTATACCTGCAACAGAATTGGAGGACTATTTACAAGGCCTCTTTACCTTCATCATTGGGGTTGACCCTGAAGCCACTATAGCTTTGGATCGCTTTCACAGAGCCTTGCGAGCAAAGCCCCTGGGAGACCAGCCCCCAAGGGATGTCATCGTTAAAATCACAAGCTACCAAATCAAAGAAGAGATTATGAAGAAAGCGAGGCAGAAATATCCACTCAAATACAGATCTGAACCCGTTCAGCTATATGAGGATCTGACACCCAGAACTCTACAGAAGAGAAGAGAATTTAAACACTTTACGGCCAAGCTGCGACAACGCAATATCCCATATAGATGGGGCCACCCTTTCAACCTACAAATACCTTGGAGGGGAAGACGACTGATCTGCAACTCTGTTGAGGACATTCCAAAGGTCTGTAAAGATTTAGAGATAACACCACCCTCCCCACCTACTGATTCCACTGTAACAGCGGCAAGGGAGGCTAGACCTGCTCCACCACTTCCACAGAGAACAGAATGGAAGAAAATCACAACAAAGACTGTCAATAATGAACCCCGAGTTCCTGGTCCCACAGCTACACTGGGGAAGTGACTTTCTCACACATGGGACAATTATAACTGAACTTGTATACAATGATGAACATTGTTGGTCCTAGATGCGCCCCAGTGATGCGGAGTCTGCCCGTTCTGGCCTTCCCCGGAATTTTATGATGGGGGGGCTGGGGCGGGGTGGACTCTGCATATAGTTCTGGGGGATGGGGTACCTGCTGGTTAGTGGAGAAGATGCCAGCGGGAGACAGAGCGGTATAAGGTAACAACCCGACCAGCGGAGGCCTTGCCCTGCTGATTGTTCTAAGTTAGTTCTAAGTTATTATGCAATGATGTTAGCTATGTTGGAAAGTTCCAGTAGGCTATATTTAATTGCCTGGCTGTGTTTCTCTGTTTTCTGGTAAAGAATTGGTGTCTATGGTATCATCCGTCTTGCCACACAAGATGCACTATATACACTAAGTCTTAAGAAATATGATGCCCGACTGGGGTTTGTATTCCCCCTACAAGACAAATACTGTTCTACGTTTTACATGTTTGCACCAGTTGTGCTATGTTTGTCATGTCGATATATTGTTTTATCTATCTACAGATATACTGTTATTGGATACAGCTTAATATGAAACTTACTCATTATGATCATGACCACCCCTCACAGAGTTTTACACACCTGGCCCACCCTAAATCTCTAAAGAGAGTATCAAACAATTATGTCGTCCCAAGTTAACACGCAATCCATACAAATCCTCACTCAGAATGTGAGAGGTTTTAACAGCCCCAATAAGAGAAGTATGGCCATTAGGGATCTGTGTGGGAGAGGAGGGAAAATACTCCTGTTACAGGAGACTCACTTCAAGACAGGGGGAATCCCTAAGTTTTTCTCCACTCAGTACCCATTACACTTCCATAGTACTAACTCACATAAAAAGGTCAATGGTGTTAGCATATTGATACATAAGTCTATCCCTTTCCAACTCCAATCTATAGACAAAGACAAAGACGGCAGATACTTAGGTATAATGGGACTACTATTTGGCAAACCAATAACCATTATAAATTTATACTGCCCCAATATGGGACAAGACCTGTTTTTCTCACGTGTCACTAATAGAATAGCAGATTTAACCAAAGGCCCCCTGATAGTCTCAGGAGATCTTAATATCCCCCTGGTACCAGACATAGATAGCTCCAACCCGACCACCCGACATAATCAAAAAGCTCTCTGCTCCATTTGGAGGGATATTAGGAAATTGACACTTCATGACGCATGGAGATATACACACCCCCACACTAGGGATTACTCCTTTTTTTCAAACACTCAAAAGAGCTACTCGAGGCTAGACTACATCCTAGTTGATCATATGGCCCTATCTTTAATTAAAATAGTTAATATTAGGCATACGGTGTGGTCGGACCACTACCTAGTGGAGTGCAAACTGATATGGCCATCTGCCCCTATCAAGCCCTTTTTGTGGCGACTAGATAATTCTCTCCTGACGGACAAAAAAGTGATAGAGTCATTTGCTGAACATCTAGACACTTATTTTACCCTTAATAACACTGCAGAAGTTACACCCGCTTTGGTTTGGGAGACCCATAAAGCTTACATTAGGGGTGAATTTATTAAACTTAAAGCCCTTAAGCGAAAACAATCTCTTAATGAATACACTAAATTAGCTCAAGAGGTTCTGGAAGCTGATCTCGCTCTGAAGCTCCGTCCTACAGATGGAGCTTTAATTAAAATCCTTCAAGAAAAAAGAGATGAATTGAATAAACACTTACAAATTGAATCCCAGAGATATCAACTACATATAAAACAGAAATACTATGGAGAAGGAAATAGGACAGGGAAACTACTGGCGAGGGCATTAAAAGCACAACGTGCCAACTCTTATGTCCATTCCCTCAAAACGCCACTGAACACCACAATAGAAGACACAAAATCCATTGGAGACTCCTTTAAAGATTTCTATCATAGACTCTATAATTTATACCCTAATAGACAACTTACTCAGCACCAGCTAAAATGCGAGCAATACTTAGACAAGGTAACCCTTCCCAAACTTACTGAAAGTGAAGCGATGCTATTAGACGCCCCAATATCTGAGAGGGAAATACTAGACGCCATAAAGGAGTTGAAGCCAGAGAAGGCCCCAGGCCCTGACGGTTTCAGTAACCGATACTATAAACTATTTAGAACCCAACTTGTACCGCATCTGCTCTCTCTGTTTAACCATATTTCGGAACTCGTAGTTTTCCCTGATTCTATGTTACAAGCCCATATTTCAGTCCTCCCTAAACCCGGAAAAAAAACAGATACCCCAGCTAATTTCAGGCCAATTTCTCTGTTAAATGTAGATCTTAAGATATACGCCAAAATCCTTGCGAACAGAATTAACACAATATTGCCCAATCTTATTCATTATGACCAAGTTGGTTTCGTCCCACAGAGAGAGGCCAAAGATAATATATGTAAAGTACTGAATCTATTAGAATATGTTAAAAAATCAAACACTCCTGCAGTATACCTATCAACAGATGCTGAAAAGGCATTTGATAGGCTTGACTGGACCTTTTTACAATCCACCCTCCAAAAATTTGGCTTCCCCTCAACATTTATCCAAAAAATATTTGCATTATACTCCAACCCTTCTGCTCAGATTAAGGTCAATGGGGCCCTCTCTGACCATTTTGAAATTCGGAACGGTACGAGGCAGGGATGCCCGCTTTCCCCCATTCTCTTTATCTTATCTTTAGAGCCACTAGCTGTAAAATTACGTGAGCATTCACACATAAAAGGTATAACTATCAAGGAAGAAACATATAAATTAGCAATGTTTGCTGATGATATCTTGATGACCCTGACTGATCCAATACACTCCCTCCCATATGTACAAAACATTCTGCAGGCCTTTGGGGCTGTATCAAATTTTCTTATAAACACCAATAAATCAGAACTATATCCAATCAACCTTACAGAAAAGGAGGTAACACAGATCCAACAAACATTCCCATATAAAATTCAGACCCAAGCGTTAAAATATTTAGGAATTTTTCTCTCCCACAATACAGAAACCATTCGAAAACTGAACTATGGCCGCCTATTAGAGGAATTCCAGCAATTAACAACCTCTTGGCTCCCCAAAAAGAATATCTCTTGGCTGGGGAGAATAGCTGCTGCCAAGATGACTCTGCTACCAAAGGCCCTGTATGTTATGCAGGCCTTACCAATTTCGGGGATTACAACAGATATTAGCAAATTACAATCTATAATGGACACTTATATTTGGTGCCGTAGACCCCCACGGCTAGCAAAAAATACATTATATAGGCTTAGGGAGGAAGGTGGGTTAGGGGTTCCGAATCTACACTTTTATAAAATGGCAATTACCCTAAATAGAATTGTGGAGTGGTGTAGACAGGGGACTGAATCCTATAAGAGATGTATCCACTTAGAATCCCAATTATTAGGAATACCCCAACTGGGTGTAATGTGCTGGGCCCCATATAAACCCCCCCTAGAGAAGATTGCAGACTACCCAATAATCAAAGAAACATGGTCAACCTGGTCCAAAATGCGGAACTCTCACAAACTTATAACATCAACTTATTCACCACTGACAACACTCAACCTTAATAGGGAACTTCGGGAAGGTCCCTTAGGGATAAAACAACCTGTAAATACAACCTCAAAACTCCTAGACTATACCCCCGTGTTCACACTAGTGGAAAGAGGGAAACTAGTGCAGAGAGATATGTTGATCTCACAAGGCTTTACCCAATTCCAATCTTGGTTTGCCTATCACCAGGTACGCCACTATCTTTCCATGCACAAATATAAACAGGACTTATTCAGAGCCCGAACTGTATTTGAACTCCTTTGTTCCGCCCAACAAACCCCCAAGAAAGTCATATCACTTACGTATAAAAATATCCTCAGATCACACTACCCCAACAAACCAAATTATACTAAAAGATGGGAGGGAGAATTAGGGATAGAAGCCTCGCACAAGCAATGGGACTCATGGTTTCAGGCTACTGCTAGATCAGCGCATTCGGCGGCAGCACTTGAAACCAATATTAAAATACTCACCAGGTGGTACCTGACCCCTAGCAAATTAAAACACATGTTCACAAAAGCCAGCAATAAGTGCTGGAGAGGATGCGACCAAGAGGGCACTATGCATCATATTTGGTGGGGTTGCGATAAACTACAACCATTCTGGACTCAAGTCCAAACACAGATAGGCAAAATTCTTGGAACTGACTTGGTCCTTTCCCCTGAGGGAGTCTTATTCAACGCCAGCCCACATATCCCCTGTAAAATTAGAAAATGTCTCTATCAAATTTTACTAAATGCCGCAAAAAGACTTATCCCAAAATTTTGGAAGAAAACCCACCCACCCTCGGTCATTCATTGGCTTGACCTAGTTAAAAATACCTTGATACTGGAAAGATTATACTACCTTAGATTGGGCCGCTTGAATTTTTATCATGATATGATATTTTTATGGGAACAATATTTATATAGTGGGAGGACAAGGTCTCTGGAAAATGAGGTGGAGAGGAGAGGTGTGAATATATGATCATTTGATTTATGCACAAGGCCTTTCCTTGAGCTAAATAGGTGGGGAGACTGGTACATAAGCTAGGGTGGTATGGATGAAAAAAAACAATAGGTTGACCCTTGCAGCAATAGACAAATCTTAAAGTTCAAACGCCTAACTAAAAATCTTGAGTGATAACCTGTGTAACCTTAGAGGGTCTATAACTGTAGTTAAGGTGGATATGCAAATATAAACAATGCTTTGGGTCTAAACCGAAAACTATAGATGTTGGAAAAATACTGTATCTGTATACTATTGAATCTGTCATGTTGTTTATCCTGTTTCATATTTTTCTTTGTTTGTTTGTTTGAAAAATCAATAAAAGAAAAGATATTTAAAAAAAAATATATATATTCAGACACCATCTTCACACATCCTCCCGATGCTCTTTGCCTCCTCCTGCTGGCCTGGAGTTGAATTCCCACTAGTAATTGGAATGGATTTGTGGACTCTTCATGCCATTGGAAATAAAGTAAAAAAACCTAATCTTATAGTCCTATAAAACCAAAAAAGCCATCCCAAAATAAAAACATCCCCTAATCTATCAATAAGCTACCAATAGCCCTTAAAAGGGCCTTTTGTAGGGCATTGCCCTAAGTTTTAACTACAAAAATTACAAATTCCCCCCTAAAAGTAACCCCCCCACCCAACGAACCCCCCCAAAATAAAAAAAAAACAGAATTTATGTTTACCTGATAAATTACTTTCTCCAACGGTGTGTCCGGTCCACGGCGTCATCCTTACTTGTGGGATATTCTCCTCCCCAACAGGAAATGGCAAAGAGCCCAGCAAAGCTGGTCACATGATCCCTCCTAGGCTCCGCCTACCCCAGTCATTCGACCGACGTTAAGGAGGAATATTTGCATAGGAGAAACCATATGATACCGTGGTGACTGTAGTTAAAGAAAATAAATTATCAGACCTGATTAGAAAAACCAGGGCGGGCCGTGGACCGGACACACCGTTGGAGAAAGTAATTTATCAGGTAAACATAAATTCTGTTTTCTCCAACATAGGTGTGTCCGGTCCACGGCGTCATCCTTACTTGTGGGAACCAATACCAAAGCTTTAGGACACGGATGAAGGGAGGGAGCAAATCAGGTCACCTAAATGGAAGGCACCACGGCTTGCAAAACCTTTCTCCCAAAAATAGCCTCAGAAGAAGCAAAAGTATCAAACTTGTAAAATTTGGTAAAAGTGTGCAGTGAAGACCAAGTCGCTGCCTTACATATCTGATCAACAGAAGCCTCGTTCTTGAAGGCCCATGTGGAAGCCACAGCCCTAGTGGAATGAGCTGTGATTCTTTCGGGAGGCTGCCGTCCGGCAGTCTCGTAAGCCAATCTGATGATGCTTTTAATCCAAAAAGAGAGAGAGGTAGAGGTTGCTTTTTGACCTCTCCTTTTACCAGAATAAACAACAAACAAGGAAGATGTTTGTCTAAAATCCTTTGTAGCATCTAAATAGAATTTTAGAGCGCGAACAACATCCAAATTGTGCAACAAACGTTCCTTCTTTGAAACTGGTTTCGGACACAGAGAAGGTACGATAATCTCCTGGTTAATGTTTTTGTTAGAAACAACTTTTGGAAGAAAACCAGGCTTAGTACGTAAAACCACCTTATCTGCATGGAACACCAGATAAGGAGGAGAACACTGCAGAGCAGATAATTCTGAAACTCTTCTAGCAGAAGAGATTGCAACTAAAAACAAAACTTTCCAAGATAATAACTTAATATCAACGGAATGTAAGGGTTCAAACGGAACCCCCTG
This sequence comes from Bombina bombina, assembly GCF_027579735.1. Lineage (NCBI taxonomy): Eukaryota > Metazoa > Chordata > Amphibia > Anura > Bombinatoridae > Bombina > Bombina bombina. Next base: position 31,390,889 of record NC_069501.1, read on the forward strand.
AAGAACTGAAAGAACTAAATTGAGACTCCAAGGAGGAGTCAAAGGTTTGTAAACAGGCTTAATTCTAACCAGAGCCTGAACAAAGGCTTGAACGTCTGGCACAGCTGCCAGCTTTTTGTGAAGTAGCACAGACAAGGCAGAAATCTGTCCCTTCAGGGAACTTGCAGATAATCCTTTTTCCAATCCTTCTTGAAGGAAGGATAGAATCTTAGGAATCTTAACCTTGTCCCAAGGGAATCCTTTAGATTCACACCAACAGATATATTTTTTCCAAATTTTGTGGTAAATTTTTCTAGTTACAGGCTTTCTGGCCTGAACAAGAGTATCGATAACAGAATCTGAGAACCCTCGCTTCGATAAAATCAAGCGTTCAATCTCCAAGCAGTCAGCTGGAGTGAAACCAGGTTCGGATGTTCGAACGGACCCTGAACAAGAAGGTCTCGTCTCAAAGGTAGCTTCCAAGGTGGAGCCGATGACATATTCACCAGATCTGCATACCAAGTCCTGCGTGGCCACGCAGGAGCTATCAAGATCACCGACGCCCTCTCCTGATTGATCCTGGCTACCAGCCTGGGGATGAGAGGAAACGGCGGGAACACATAAGCTAGTTTGAAGGTCCAAGGTGCTACTAGTGCATCCACTAGAGCCGCCTTGGGATCCCTGGATCTGGACCCGTAGCAAGGAACTTTGAAGTTCTGACGAGAGGCCATCAGATCCATGTCTGGAATGCCCCACAGCTGAGTGACTTGGGCAAAGATTTCCGGATGGAGTTCCCACTCCCCCGGATGCAATGTCTGACGACTCAGAAAATCCGCTTCCCAATTTTCCACTCCTGGGATGTGGATAGCGGACAGGTGGCAGGAGTGAGACTCCGCCCATAGAATGATTTTGGTCACTTCTTCCATCGCTAGAGAACTCCTTGTTCCCCCCTGATGGTTGATGTACGCAACAGTTGTCATGTTGTCTGATTGAAACCGTATGAACTTGGCCCTCGCTAGCTGAGGCCAAGCCTTGAGAGTATTGAATATCGCTCTCAGTTCCAGAATATTTATCGGTAGAAGAGATTCTTCCCGAGACCAAAGACCCTGAGCTTTCAGGGCTCCCCAGACCGCGCCCCAGCCCATCAGACTGGCGTCGGTCGTGACAATGACCCACTCTGGTCTGCGGAATGTCATCCCTTGTGACAGGTTGTCCAGGGACAGCCACCAACGGAGTGAGTCTCTGGTCCTCTGATTTACTTGTATCTTCGGAGACAAGTCTGTATAATCCCCATTCCACTGACTGAGCATGCACAGTTGTAATGGTCTTAGATGAATGCGCGCAAAAGGAACTATGTCCATTGCCGCTACCATCAACCCGATCACTTCCATGCACTGAGCTATGGAAGGAAGAGGAACGGAATGAAGTATCCAACAAGAGTCTAGAAGCTTTGTTTTTCTGGCCTCTGTCAGAAATATCCTCATTTCTAAGGAGTCTATTATTGTTCCCAAGAAGGGAACCCTTGTTGACGGAGATAGAGAACTCTTTTCCACGTTCACTTTCCATCCGTGAGATCTGAGAAAGGCCAGGACGATGTCCGTGTGAGCCTTTGCTTGAGGAAGGGACGACGCTTGAATCAGAATGTCGTCCAAGTAAGGTACTACAGCAATGCCCCTTGGTCTTAGCACAGCTAGAAGGGACCCTAGTACCTTTGTGAAAATCCTTGGAGCAGTGGCTAATCCGAAAGGAAGCGCCACGAACTGGTAATGCTTGTCCAGGAATGCGAACCTCAGGAACCGATGATGTTCCTTGTGGATAGGAATATGTAGATACGCATCCTTTAAATCCACCGTGGTCATGAATTGACCTTCCTGGGTGGAAGGAAGAATAGTTCGAATGGTTTCCATCTTGAACGATGGAACCTTGAGAAACTTGTTTAAGATCTTGAGATCTAAGATTGGTCTGAACGTTCCCTCTTTTTTGGGAACTATGAACAGATTGGAGTAGAACCCCATCCCTTGTTCTCTTAATGGAACAGGATGAATCACTCCCATTTTTAACAGGTCTTCTACACAATGTAAGAATGCCTGTCTTTTTATGTGGTCTAAAGACAACTGAGACCTGTGGAACCTCCCCCTTGGGGGAAGTCCCTTGAATTCCAGAAGATAACCTTGGGAGACTATTTCTAGCGCCCAAGGATCCAGAACATCTCTTGCCCAAGCTTGAGCGAAGAGAGAGAGTCTGCCCCCCACCAGATCCGGTCCCGGATCGGGGGCCAACTTTTCATGCAGTCTTGGTAGCAGTGGCAGGTTTCTTGGCCTGCTTTCCCTTGTTCCAGCCTTGCATTGGTCTCCAAGCTGGCTTGGCTTGAGAAGTATTACCCTCTTGCTTAGAGGACGTAGCACCTCGGGCTGGTCCGTTTCTACGAAAGGGACGAAAAGTAGGTTTATTTTTTGCCTTGAAAGGCCGATCCTGAGGAAGGGCGTGGCCCTTACCCCCAGTGATATCAGAGATAATCTCTTTCAAGTCAGGGCCAAACAGCGTTTTCCCCTTGAAAGGAATGTTAAGTAGCTTGTTCTTGGAAGACGCATCAGCCGACCAAGATTTCAACCAAAGCGCTCTGCGCGCCACAATAGCAAACCCAGAATTCTTAGCCGCTAACCTAGCCAATTGCAAAGTGGCGTCTAGGGTGAAAGAATTAGCCAATTTGAGAGCATTGATTCTGTCCATAATCTCCTCATAAGGAGGAGAATCACTATCGACCGCCTTTATCAGCTCATCGAACCAGAAACATGCGGCTGTAGCGACAGGGACAATGCATGCAATTGGTTGTAGAAGGTAACCCTGCTGAACAAACATCTTTTTAAGCAAACCTTCTAATTTTTTATCCATAGGATCTTTGAAAGCACAACTATCCTCTATGGGTATAGTGGTGCGTTTGTTTAAAGTGGAAACCGCCCCCTCGACCTTGGGGACTGTCTGCCATAAGTCCTTTCTAGGGTCGACCAAAGGAAACAATTTTTTAAATATGGGGGGAGGGACGAAAGGAATACCGGGCCTTTCCCATTCTTTATTAACAATGTCCGCCACCCGCTTGGGTATAGGAAAAGCTTCTGGGAGCCCCGGCACCTCTAGGAACTTGTCCATTTTACATAGTTTCTCTGGGATGACCAACTTGTCACAATCATCCAGAGTGGATAATACCTCCTTAAGCAGAATGCGGAGATGTTCCAACTTAAATTTAAATGCAATCACATCAGGTTCAGCCTGTTGAGAAATGTTCCCTGAATCAGTAATTTCTCCCTCAGACAAAACTTCCCTGGCCCCATCAGACTGGGTTAGGGGCCCTTCAGAGATATTAGTATCAGCGTTGCCATGCTCTTCAGTATCTAAAACAGAGCAGCCGCGCTTACGCTGACAAGTGTTCATTTGGGCTAAAATGTTTTTGACAGAATTATCCATTACAGCCGTTAATTGTTGCATAGTAAGGAGTATTGGCGCGCTAGATGTACTAGGGGCCTCCTGAGTGGGCAAGACTCGTGTAGACAAAGGAGGGAATGATGCAGTACCATGCTTACTCCCCTCACTTGAGGAATCATCTTGGGCATCATTGTCATTATCACATAAATCACATTTATTTAAATGAATAGGAATTCTGGCTTCCCCACATTCAGAACACAGTCTATCTGGTAGTTCAGACATGTTAAACAGGCATAAACTTGATAACAAAGTACAAAAAACGTTTTAAAATAAAACCGTTACTGTCACTTTAAATTTTAAACTGAACACACTTTATTACTGCAATTGCGAAAAAACATGAAGGAATTGTGCAAAATTCACCAAATTTTCACCACAGTGTCTTAAAGCCTTAAAAGTATTGCACACCAAATTTGGAAGCTTTAACCCTTAAAATAACGGAACCGGAGCCGTTTTAAACTTTAACCCCCTTACAGTCCCTGGTATCTGCTTTGCTGAGACCCAACCAAGCCCAAAGGGGAATACGATACCAAATGACGCCTTCAGAAAGTCTTTTCTAAGTGTCAGAGCTCCTCTCACATGCGACTGCATGCCATGCTTCTCAAAAACAAGTGCGCCACACCGGCGCGAAAATGAGGCTCTGCTTATGCTTTGGGAAAGCCCCTAAGGTATAAGGTGTCTAATACAGTGCCTGCCGATATTATTATATCAAAATACCCAGATAAAATGATTCCTCAAGGCTAAATATGTGTTAATAATGAATCGATTTAGCCCAAAAAAAGTCTACAGTCTTAATAAGCCCTTGTGAAGCCCTTATTTACGATCGTAATAAACATGGCTTACCGGATCCCATAGGGAAAATGACAGCTTCCAGCATTACATCGTCTTGTTAGAATGTGTCATACCTCAAGCAGCAAGAGACTGCATACTGTTCCCCCAACAGAAGTTAATTGCTCTCAACAGTCCTGTGTGGAACAGCCATGGATTTTAGTTACGGTTGCTAAAATCATTTTCCTCATACAAACAGAAATCTTCATCTCTTTTCTGTTTCTGAGTAAATAGTACATACCAGCACTATTTCAAAATAACAAACTCTTGATTGAATAATAAAAACTACAGTTAAACACTAAAAAACTCTAAGCCATCTCCGTGGAGATGTTGCCTGTACAACGGCAAAGAGAATGACTGGGGTAGGCGGAGCCTAGGAGGGATCATGTGACCAGCTTTGCTGGGCTCTTTGCCATTTCCTGTTGGGGAGGAGAATATCCCACAAGTAAGGATGACGCCGTGGACCGGACACACCTATGTTGGAGAAAAAGCTCTTTTGTACCCATTAAAATAAAAAATGTCCTAAATTTATAAAAAAAAAAAAGCAAAAAAAAAAAAAAGCTAAGACTAACCCCAGAAAATCTACTCACCGTTCCTGAAGTCCGGAAGTCCATGCGGAGCAAAGTCTTCATCCAGGGGGGGAAGATCTTCTTCCAGGGCGGCGCCATCTTCTATCTCCTTCCCGGAGGTGCGGAGCGATCTTCAGCAATGCGCGGATCCGGAGCGCTGGTCCTCATCTAGAGCGCTGGTCCTCTACAGCAACGTGGATCCTCCTCTTCATGTGATCGTCCGCCACACACTGAATCTTCAATGCAAGGTACCCCTTGATTTGTACAGCCAATAGGATTTAAGCAGCTCTCATCCTATTGGCTGATTTGAATATTTCAGCCAATAGGAATACAACGGTACCCCAATATAAAAGGGGTACCTTGCATTGAAGCTTAAGTGTGCGGCAGACGATCGCATGAAGAGGAGGATCCACGTCGCTGAAGCCCGCCTCCACTGAAGAGGACCAGCGCTCCAGATGAGGACCAGCACCTCGGATCCGCGCATTGATGAAGACCGCTCCGCACCTCCGGGAAGAAGATAGAAGATGGTACCACCCTGGAAGAAGATCTTTGCCGCCTGGACTTCAGGAACAGTGAGTAGATTTTTTGGGGTTAGTGTTAGGTTTTTTTGGGTGCTTTTTTTTTAGATTAGGGCATTTTTTGTTTTAATGGGAACAAAAGAACTGATTGCCTTTTTAAGGACAATGCCCATACAAATGCTTAGGTTTTTTTTATTTTGGGGGTTGGTTGGGTGGGGGGGAGGTTACTTTTAGGGGGGACTTTGTAATTTTTGTAGATAAAAGAGCAGTTTAACCAAGGGCTTTTTGTAGTTTATTGATAGATTAGGGGGTGTTTTTATTTTGGGGTATTTTTTTGTTTTTATAGGGCTATTAGATTAGGTTTAATTTAGTTCATTATTTTTTGTAATCTTAGATTTTTTTTTATTTTTCGTAATGTTAGTGTTTTTGTTTGTAATGTTAGATTATTTTTAATTTTCGTAATTTTTTTAAATTTTTTCGTAGTGTTTTTAATATTGTAATTTAGTTTTTTTTATTTTTATTTTATTTTATAAAATAGTAATGATAGGTTAATTTATTGTTTAATCTTAGTTTTTTCACAGGTAAGTTTTTATTTATATTAAGATAGTTATATTATAAGTTTAATGTAAAGTTAGGGGGTGTTAGGTTTAGAGGTTAATAGTTTAATTTAGTGTTTTGCAATGTGGGGGGCCAGCGGTTTAGGGGTTAATAGGTTTAGTTAAGTGTTGGCGATGTGGGGGTCTGCAGTTTAGGGGTTAATATCTTTATTTAGTGTTGGCGATGTGGGGGGTTGGCGGTTTAGGGGTTAATAACTCTATTTTATTAGTAGCGATGTAGGGGCCCGGCGGTTTAGGGGTTAATAACTCTATTTTATTAGTAGCAATGTGGGGGGCGGCAATTTAGGGTTTAATAACTTTATTTTATTAGTAGCGATGTAGGGGGCCGGTGGTTTAGGGGTTAATATGTTTATTTAGTGTTGGCAATATCAGAGGGGGGGTTTAGGGGTTAATAACTTTAATTCGTGTTGGCAATGTCAGGGGCGGAGGATTAGGGGTATTTAGACTAGGGGATTATGTTAGGGTGTTAGATTTATAGATAACTTTATTTTCCAAATAAACATCAATGGGGTTGCGATCGCCAATCCATGATCGCAGGTGTTAGTTTTTTTCTAACACCTTCTCTCTATTGATGTCTATGGGGGGAAACGTGCACGAGCACGTCAAGTCAGGCCTTGGCTTTTTTTGCAGTACAGAGCTTAATGCACCATATTGCACAACAAAATAAGGTTTCTCAGTAACTTGTAATTGCCGCGCTATGGAGAGTGCAATACCACTATTAGTTTGCGTTATTTACGCACCGTGTTTAGCGCACAACTTGTAATCTTGGTGACAGACATTTAAGTTGTACTATTCATCCCCCCTTGGAAAAAGAAGGAAAGGTACTGTTTATTACTATGGCAGGAATGTGGGGTATGTAGGTGGCTCATCTCGCTACCAAGGGGTGCGGCACAGCAAATGACCTGCCAACTTCTTGCTGAGCTGCTAATTGGCATTTGTTAAATACAAGTGGGCAATGCCAGGCAGCAATCTACAATTTATATGCCAGGAAAGTCTCAAGTTAACACTATGCTAAGCTGCAAATGACATAGTTAACATTAACTTATAAGGACATAAACCTCCTCCTGAAAGGCTGGGATATACCCACATGTTATGAAGCTATGGACTCTCATCAGCTAAGAAGGAAATGCTAAACTCTGTGCGGGGATAGTCTGTTTAGTTTGGGTGAGGAATTAGCTCTCTCAGTTCTTATAGTGGAGCTGTGTATTGCAGAGGAGCAAAATAAAATTAAAATAAATAATAAAAAACATAAAACGACCAATGACAAAGTAAGAGGCTGGCTATGTGTGCGTGTGAAGGTCTATAGTGCCATCTCTCTGTATAAGAAGTTCTCACCAAGACAAGCTTCAGTAGGTTGGCTGCATGGTCCCTCTCTTCTGCCGTCCTGGGATCTTTCATTTTAAGCTCATGAAGTTCCTCCTCCTTCTTCAGCGCTGTATCAATAAACTCCTGTTTATAAAGAGAGAGAAAGCTTCTCTTGCATCCATATTAAGGTACAACATTAAGAGCGTTTATTCTTTGTTGCATATAAAAGAAGAGGCTATTTGAAGAAATATTACAGGTCTTTGTTTGTTTGTTGTTCTTTCTGTGCTGAATAAAATGACTTTATGCTACATGTGTGTATAGGTTTGTCCCTGTTTACCTATAGCTGTGCAAGTTTTCCTTATCAACCAATGAACAATTCAGCACTAGAGTTGACGTCATTAAATGTACAAGAGCTGCTAATGAAGAATAATACTACATTGTGGGCCAGATCACAAGTGGAGTGGTATTTGATCTCATATCTTTAAGCCTTTATAACTTTTGTGTGCAATGTTTTTTTTATTTTTTTTTATAAGACAGTGTTATTATGAGTGTACCTGCACTTTGTAACATATTTTTGAAGTGTTTTGTGCAACTTTTTATTTTCGCCAAACAGTTAACCACAGCTATGAAATTTCGGTAATAATTCTAGCGTAAATCACAATTGCGCTCACCCGATCGAGTTTACTTTCAACTTGTAATACCAGCGGTAAACCTGATGAGCGCAAACCCTCGCAATATACCCCTTATCGCTATGGCGCAAACTATTGCGCTCTACTTGTAATCTAGCCCTATATGTTTATAAACGGCATCAGACTTACTGGTTACGGTGCACACCCTCTGTATTCTCAGTTAGGCTTTTCGGACCAGAAGACAAGTACCAGGGGTGACAGTGGGGAAGTGTAGGATGTAGTCACACATACTAATTGAGCAGCGTATTACAATCTTACTTTAAGAGCCAGCTGCAGCGTCTTGCGCATGTCCGTGCTGATTGGCTTATACAGGAGGAGCTGGCGGGTCAGCAGCACGTTGGGGCATCTGAGGATTGCAGGACGGGGTCTAGTCTCCTGTTTGCTGCCAATACAGAGACCTTTCCACACACCAACACCAAAAGGAGGTCCTGGGGTCTTTCTCTGCAATATATAACACACGCAAGGTTAACAGGTTATGTTCTGCACCACCCTGCATAGCTACTACTGGCAATAACCGTCTGTGCTTCAGGACAATGCACTAGAACAGTGATCTATTTTCTTATTTAAGCAATAAAGGGTAAGAGCATGTGAATTTTATTAACTGTTGCATGTGACCGTAACCCAGAATCATCTTGTGGACTGATGAGAACATATTATGTACCCAGGTGTAGCTGATCTGAACATAACTACACATTCTACCGATGTCTGACAAGTGACAATAGGCAAACACAAACCTCAACACTGGGGAAGTTATCCCAAGATCGGGACACAAGGTTGGGGGGAACCAGGTTGTCCTCAGTTTTCTTCATTAGCCACTGAGATGTTTCAGGGAAAGGTTTAAGGACAGTAATGTTCTGCACACCTGAAATAGAAGCAAGTAGTATTAGATCAATTTTATATATTTTTACATAGGGCTAGATTACAAGTGGAGCGCTAAATTATTGAGGTCTCGCAAATGGGCAACTTTGCTTCCTAGCAATTGCGCTCACATTTCGATTAACTTGTAATACTAGCGCATATTATCGTGTGCTGGTATTACAAAGTGGAGCGCTAATATTGCTTGCATGCAAGTGATATTTAGCACTCCACTTGTAATCTGGCCCTTAGTACACTATACAATATGTAGTACACAATACAATATGTAGTACACTATACAATATGTAGTATAATCTACAATATGTAGTACACTATATAATATAAAGTAGACTATACAATATGTAGTACACTCTACAATATGTAGTACACTCTACAATATGTAGTACACTCTACAATATGTAGTACACTATATAATATAAAGTACACAATACAATATGTAGTAGACTATACAATATGTAGTACACTATATAATATAAAGTAGACTATACAATATGTAGTACACTATACAATATGTAGTACACTATATAATATAAAGTACACTATACAATATGTAGTACACTATACAATATGTAGTGCACTATACAATATGTAGTACACTATATAATATATAGTACACTATACAATATGTAGTACACAATACAATATGTAGTACACTATACAATATGTAGTACACTATACAATATAAAGTACACTATACAATATGTAGTACACTATACAATATAAAGTACACTATACAATATGTAGTACACTATACAATATGTAGTGCACTATACAATATGTAGTATACTATATAATATATAGTACACTATACAATATGTAGTACACAATACAACATTCAGTAAACTACACAACATGTAGTACACTACACAATGAGGTCTATTTATCATATGTCTGTCGGATCAGGTCCGACAGTGCGGATCAGGTCCGACAGACATCGCTGAATGCGGAGAGCAATACACTCTCCGTATTCAGCCTTGCACCAGCAGCTCACAAGAGCTGCTGGTGCAACGCCGCCCCCTGCAGATTCGCGGCCAGTCCGCCGCCAGCAGGGAGGTGTCAATCAACCCGATCACCACAATTCAACCCGATCGAGTACGATCGGGTTGATTGACACCCCCCTGCTGGCGACCGATTGGCCGCGAGTCTGTAGGGGGCGGAGTTGCACCAGAAGCTCTTGTGAGCTGCTGGTGCAATGCTGAATACGGAGAGCGTATTGCTCTCCGCATTCAGCGATGTCTGTCGGACCTGATCCGCACTGTCGGATCAGGTCCGACAGACATTTGATAAATTGGCCTCTATACATTTAGTAAACTCTTTACACATCAATTCACTTTACAATTATTAAGCTCCATACATATTTTTGTACAACATTTCACAGGCTTCAAGACACGTTGTGTCCATTAAAGAGTCAGTTTCCTTCACGTTTCATAAGCCTACAACACTATACTCTCCCAATATAAGACAGACATAGGAAGACATTCCGTAACAGCGCCATATACTAGACACACGTTCCCTGCTGTGGTATTTACATACAAGATGAATGTGTCAAACCGTTCTGCTCATTACTATCAGAACAATAAGTACAACTAATGACTGGATCAGTCTATGTACCTGGTAGCTCTTGGATTGGCTCCTGTAGAACAGCGGTTGCTTCTTCACAATAACAGGAGGCCAAATAATCTTCTACTTCCCGATTACGAAGAAGCTCAGTGCCAGATCCATCAGCGTTTATAATGAAGAACCTGTACAAGGTAGATAAATATAGCACATGGGATGATACAATGGGCTAGAATGGCCTTGCAGTGCAATGTATTATTATATTCAGCTTATGTTATGGGTATTGTGATCTAATCCCACACATCTTGCACTGTTCTCTAGCTGAGGATTGTCTAGAATTGTATGCGAGGCATTGGCTCCCCAGTGCCCAGGAGGCGGATGCCAAATTAACAAGGAAATGCAGATATTAAGTACATATCATTAGAGCAGTTGTAAGGGATTCTAAACAGTATTGTTTATTTATTTGTAACAGAGAAAATAAAGTATGCACTAATATTGTATAAGAAAACAGATTTGTCAGAAGCCCAGCTAAAGGTATAGGAAAGTCTAAATTAAACTTGCATGATTCAGATACAACAGGTCATTTTAAGACACTTTTAAATTCACTTCTATTTTGAAATGTGCTTTGTTCTCTTGGTATCCCTGTGTTGAAAAGAATACGCATATATTTTACACTAGTGGGAGCTAGCTGCTGATTGGTGCCCTACACACATTTGTCTCTTGTGATTGGCTAACTAAATGTATTCAGATAGCGGCCAGTAGTGCAATGCTTTTCCTTCAGCAAATGATAACAACAGAATGAAGAAAATTTGATGATAAAAGTAAATAGGAAAGTTGTTTAAAATTGCAGGTTCTAGCCAAATTATGAAAGAAAATTTTGGGGTTTCCTGTCCCTTTAAAGGGACACTAAACCCATTTTTTTTCTTTAGTGATTCAGATAGATAATTTACTCCTATTATCAATTTTTCTTCATTCTCTTGCTATCTTTATTTAAAAAGCAGAAATGTAAAGCTTAAGAGCCGGCCCATTTTTGGTTGAGAACCTGGGTTATGCTTGCTTATTGGTTTGCTAATTGTATTAACCAATAAGCAAGTGCTATCCAGGGTGCTGATCCTAAAATGGGCTGGCTCATAAGCTTTAAATTCCTGCTTTTTAAATAAAGATATCAAGAGAACGAAGAAAATTTAATAGTAAGAGTCAATTAGAAAGTTTCTTAATATTGCATGCGCTATCTGAATCATTACAGAAAGAAATTGGGTTTAGTATCCCTTTAAGGACCGCATATAAACACACTGACATTAGCAGTCACTGTATGTCACTTTTCTAATACACATGTGCCCTATGACATCACAATGACATCATTTGCTGCCCACACAACTTTCACTGATCTATCACTGATTCTCTGCCTATTGCAGAGGGTTTAAAGTAAAGAAAACATACTAGCCAATCAGGGTATCTGCTCCTTAATCAGTCCAAAATATTATCCTACTGACTGATTTATAGATATAGAGCTGCAGAGATATAGCGCTATAGAATGTTAATATCACTCTTTTTTGTGCTCATATTAAGTTATTTTTGTTATTACTCAGGAGTAGTATGTGATAACATCTGCATGTTGGATAGCGTGGGTGCGTTAATTCCTCCACATAATGAACTATGGATCAGAAAATAAATATCATGCCAGATAACACTTGGAGCTGATGGAGCACAAAAAATCTGCTCAAGTAGTAGAGTTCATCATTTACTTCTGTGTTATATTATTTTAATGAAACACTTCACATATGCGTATACACGTAGGGCTAGATAACAAGTGGGGCTAAACTAAGGTTTGCAACCTAGCATAAAGTGTAAGGGTTAAAAAAAATATACAAACAATCGATTAAACAATACAATATGAAAACATTTCCTTAGAGTGATGCTGCTCGCCAAAAAGTCTGTCCTTTGACTCGATTCTGGAATGTAGATACATACAGGCCCATTTATCAAGCTCCGTACGGAGCTTGAAGGGCCGTGTTTCTGGCGAGTCTTCAGACTCGCCAGAAACACAACTTATGAAGCAGCGGTCTAAAGACCGCTGCTCCATAACCCTGTCCGCCTGCTCTGAACAGGAGGACAGGAATCGCCGGACATCAACCCGATCGAATACGATCGGGTTGATTGACAGCTCCCTGCTGGCGGCCGATTGGCCGCGAGTCAGCAGGGGGCGGCGTTGCACCAGCAGCTCTTGTGAGCTGCTGGTGCAATGTTAAATGCGGAGAGCGTATTGCTCTCCGCATTTAGCGAGGTCTTGCGGACCTGATCCGCAGTGTCAGATCAGGTCCGCAAGCCCTTTGATAAATGGGCCTGCTTGAATGGAGGCGCTTCCAACCCTCCTTTAGAGATTGCTGGCTATTTTGTAACACATGAATGCTCTTGAAAAAGGCATACTTTTCTGAAACGCGTAGAGCTATTGCTATCAAGATGAAATCTACTTTTGTATTTTAAATTCTTTTATTAAACTTGATTTTACTACATCCCGCCTTTGGATATTGATTGTGTTTAGAGGAACTACAGACACACCTTATATCTCAAGACATCCTGTGAGTACTTTCCTATTAGTAACCTTGGTGTCTTGACAATACTTCACTAGTGTGAGTTTCTGATCAAGAGACACGGCAGAAGCCAGCAAACTCTAAAGGAGGGTGGGAAGCGCCGCCATTCTATGGGGCATATTTAATAAGGTGCGAGCGGACATGATCCAATATTGCGGATCATGTCCGCCACACATCGATAAATGCCGTCAGCATACGCTGATTTTCGTCAATGTCTGTAAATATTTTACATTTCGATCAATCCATCTCAAGTGGTCCAATAATTGTAAAGTTAGTTGCTTGTCCATTTTTACTTTTCCTATTTTTTTTAATTATTAACTTTTTGTATTGTTATTGCAAAACTACCAGGTTTTTAATTTTATTTTACTTTGTTTTACCACGGTGGCCATCTTTGTGCATGGGGCACAACAAATTGTGGTTATACAGATGTTTATGGAAACCTCAATATCTCAGCTCAGGATGGTCCTAGCTCCTTGGAACAAAAACTAAATTTAAAAAATTGGTGGTTTTCCAATACCAATACATAGAGGTAATCACACAAAAAATGAGGAAAAGAACCCCTTGTAATATAAGCACAATGAGCGAGCTAATAGCGCTCTCAGCACTATTCATTACAAGTATAGGGTGCGCTAAAAAAAGTTTCTGTCATATTAAGATGCTTTGGTTTTATATATTTAACCATTTACTAGTAATACCAGATTATGGGGTAGATTTATTATCAGTGAAGCGGACATGATTCGCTATAGTGAATCATGTCTGCTCGACATCACTAAATGTAGACTGCTTACACTATCCGCATTTATCATTGCACAAGCATTCTTTACACAAGGCTGAGTGTGCGTTATTCTTTACACAAGGCTGAGTGTGCGTTATTCTTTACACAAGGCTGAGTGTGCGTTATTCTTTACACAATGCTGAGTGTGCATTATTCTTTACACAAGGCTGAGTGTGCATTATTCTTTACACAAGGCTGAGTGTGTGTTATTCTTTACACAAGGCTGAGTGTGCATTATTCTTTACACAAGGCTGAGTGTGTGTTATTCTTTACACATGGCTGAGTGTGCATTATTCCTTACACAAGGCTGAGTGTGTGTTATTCTTTACACAAGGCTGAGTGTGCGTTATTCTTTACACAAGGCTGAGTGTGTGTTATTCTTTACACATGGCTGAGTGTGCATTATTCCTTACACAAGGCTGAGTGTGTGTTATTCTTTACACATGGCTGAGTGTGCATTATTCCTTACACAAGGCTGAGTGTGTGTTATTCTTTACACAAGGCTGAGTGTGCGTTATTCTTTACACAAGGCTGAGTGTGCGTTATTCTTTACACAAGGCCGAGTGTGCGTTATTCTTTACACAAGGCTGAGTGTGCATTATTCTTTACACAATGCTGAGTGTGCATTATTCTTTACACATGGCTGAGTGTGCATTATTCCTTACACAAGGCTGAGTGTGTGTTATTCTTTACACAAGCCTGATTGTGCGTTATTCTTTACACAAGGCTGAGTGTGCGTTATTCTTTACACAAGGCCGAGTGTGCGTTATTCTTTACACAAGGCTGAGTGTGCGCTATTTTTTACGCAAGGCTGAGTGTGCGTTATTCTTTACAGAAGGCTGAGTGTGCGTTATTCTTTACACAAGGCTGAGTGTGCGTTACTCTTTACACAAGGTCGAGTGTGCGTTATTCTTTACACAAGGCTGAGTGTGCGTTATTCTTTACACAAGGTCGAGTGTGCGTTATTCTTTACACAAGCCTGAGTGTGCGTTATTTTTTTACACAAGGCTGAGTGTGCGTTATTCTTTACAGAAGGCTGAGTGTGCGTTATTCTTTACACAAGGCTGAGTGTGCGTTACTCTTTACACAAGGTCGAGTGTGCGTTATTCTTTACACAAGGCTGAGTGTGCGTTATTTTTTACACAAGGCTGAGTGTGCGTTATTCCTTACACAAGGCTGAGTGTGCGTTATTCTTTACACAAGCCTGAGTGTGCATTATTCTTTACACAAGGCTGAGTGTGCGTTATTTTTTACACAAGGCTGAGTGTGCGTTATTCCTTACACAAGGCTGAGTGTGCGTTATTCTTTACACAAGCCTGAGTGTGCATTATTCTTTACACAAGGCTGAGTGTGCGTTATTTTTTACACAAGGCTGAGTGTGCGTTATTCCTTACACAAGGCTGAGTGTGCGTTATTCTTTACACAAGCCTGAGTGTGCGTTATTTATTATTAAGGCTGAGCAGAAGGTAATGTGCGCTGCCCTATCAGTTTCTCTCCACTGGTAATCTAGCCCATAGAAAGAAAATGCTGTAACAAAATAGAGAATTTTATGTCTACACTTTAATGAGCCATATGGATACGATCAGCAGTGAGAATTTAGGGCTGTTTCTCATGATAAGTTAGTGCATATTCACGTCTAGTACTGTATACCTTGGTGCATGTAAATCATACTCATCAGGATTGTGCTGCATATTGTTACTTGATGAGTTATTTTCCTCCTCTTCACAGGTGTCACTGTTTGCAATGATTACATTTGTGCTCCCGTCTACCATGACCTACAGGGAAAAGCACAAGGTATTTAGCAGAGAGCCCGGCTGGCTGTACATACAACGATACTGAGATAGGGTTAAGTGCTATAAGATGTGACAATGTGTAGCCAATAACAGAACACTTCTCTATATTTAACCAAACTAATATTCTACATTTCTCTCATAAGATGGTGAGAGTCCACAAGCCCTCACGTATGGCATTAAAGTGCAGGACTGAATTTTAATCTCACATGTAATTGCTTGTGGACTCTCACCATCATGAAAGAAATGTATTTATCAGGTGAGTATAAACTGTTTAGGAATCATTTCTATTGGGTGACGCTCTGGAGACCTGAACTCTAGAAATGTATGAACTATCCCAAGGCCCTACTGAAACGCTGTGTGAGCTTCTAATTAGATATTTCATTGTCAAAAGAAAACAACAAACAATTTATTGTGGAACATTATTTTTTTGCTTAGCAACATTGAAAAGCTGCTGAGTGTTTTTAACCCTGAGATTGCTCGGATTACACACCCATGGTGAGTATCTGCACGTGCACGGTGCATGTACGATCACAAGAAACTGACACCTAGATTACAAGTTGTGCGCTATAGAGGATACGAAACGAATGCAACAAAGGATGCTTTATTTCACCCTCCATAGCGCTGTCATTACGAGTTTTGAAAAGCCGGCTTGTGCGTGCTATATGGTTGCATTAAGTTCCATACCGCATAAAATACAAGCGCTGCTTTGACTTGCTCATGGACACTTTCCCTATAGACATCAATGGGGAGAGAGCGTTAGAAAAAAAACACCTGCGATCGCGGAATGAAAAGCTCCGTAACGCATCCCCATTGATGTCTACGGGGAAAAAAAAACCTAACACCCTAACATAAACCCCACGTCTAAACACCCCTAATCTGCTGCCCCCGACAGCTACATGATGTTATTAACCCCTAATCTGCCGCTCCCGATATTGCCACCACCAAAATAAATGTATTAACCCCTAATTTGCCGCTCCCAATATCACCTCCACTATACTAAAGTTATTAACTCCTATTCCTCCGCACCCTAACACTGCCCACACTATAATAAAGATATCAACCCCTATTCTGCCGCTCCCCAACATCACCGCCACTAAATAAAGTTATTAACCCCTAAACCTCTGGCCTCCCACATCACTACCACTAAATAAACCTAATAATCCCGAAACCAACAGCCCCCCACATTGCAACAACCTAAAATAAACTATATTAATCCCTAAACCTAACCCTAAACCTAATACCCCCTAACTTTAACATAATTAAAAAAGAGCTAAATTAAATTTACAATTATTAACTAAATAATACCTATTTAAAACTAAATACATACTTACCTGTGACATAAAACCTAAGCTAGCTACAATATAACTAATAGTTATTTTAACCAGGTAGACTAGTTAGTACAGTGATTTTCAACCTTTTTTTTTGCCACAGCACATTTTTTTACATTAAAAGATCCTGCGGCACACCACCATCCCAAAATGTTACCAAATCACACATTGTAGCCTAATACAGCATATATATATATAGTCAATTCAATTCAGCTTTATTAGCATGACAGTCACTACAACTGTATTGCCAAAGCTAGAGGCACAATAATAACAATCAAGAGTGCCACGTATTGAGGCTGTTAGGGGGGTTCCAGTGATGGAAATAAATTCTTATGTGAAATGCAGTAATTCCATGCAAGTAAAAGTTCCGCTTGTTGGGGCAGTAAGCAGTGCCCAAAAGCAGAAGCTACTGGGGCCCAAGTGATTCTACTGTTAAAGTCCCTAAGCCTTGGGGGCACCAGTATAAGAGTTTCACAATCAGTGCAGGATCAGCATAAATATGGGGCCCACAAAAGAGCATCAAGGCTTGGCAATCAGGCAATAATGAGAGTAAACTGAAGAATTACAAAAGTTAAACCAGGAGGGCAAATGCCATGAAATGCAAATGATGTTAAACAGAAAGGTCTCACCCAGTTAAAGCAGATGTCTTCTTCTCTATGCTGGAATGATATAATTAATATCCAGGGCAATTCTCCCTGAGCTTGAGAATACAGGAAGGGGAGGTAAGTGGATCTGTAAAACTGCGACTGTGGGAGTGTGTAGGCCGCAATTGATCAAAAGACCTCCGCAGACACAGAAAGAAAATGGCTGCTGTTCCCGCCACTTTGGTCCACTCTCCTCTATTCTTCAAGGCGACTATCAATCCAGACTCCAGTTAATAACACGTACCTCCTGGCCAGTTACCCTGTTCAGAAGCTTGTGAACAAGTGAATGTAGGCTCCTAGACCTCAGAGTAGGCCGCGGTGATATGTGAGCTGTCGAGAGAGTCCCTGCGTGTCCGGATGAGTGCGTAGGGTAGCAGGAGCTACTGGCTTCTGTTCCGCTTCAGGAGTGCACTTAAGCAAGAAGGGACCAATTAACGGCGGCACATCTGGCGATCTCTCACGGCACACTAGTGAGCCGCGGTACAGTGGTTGAAAATGACTGTTTTAGACCATGCACAATTTTAGTAGCCCTCCTTTGGACAGCTTCTAGTTTATTTATATCTTTCTGAAGACATGGGGGCCTATCTATCAAGCTCTGTACGGAGCTTGAGGTCCCGTGTTTCTGGCGAGTCTGCAGGCTTGATTGACACCCGCTGCTGGCAACCGATTGGCCCCGAATCTGCAGGGGGCGACGTTGCACCAGCAGCTCACAAGAGCTGCTGGTGCAATGCTAAATGCAGAGAGCGTATTGCTCTCCGCATTCAGCGATGTCTGTCGGACCTGATCCGCACTGTCGGATTAGGTCCAACATACATATGATAAAGAGGCCCCATGGTCTCCAGAACTGTACACAGTATTCCAGATTTGGCCTAACTAATGATCTGTAAAGTGGCATAAGAACCTTGCTATTTCTGCTACTAATACCTCTTCCAGTACAAGTATTTGACTGGCCTTACTGGCTGCACTGCTGCATTGTCTACCAAATTTTAAATTTTAGGTACTCACAGTTGCTGAAGTCCGTCTTGAACGATCTTCATCCCAGCTGCTCCATCTTGATCCAGACGGCTCCATCTTCATCCAGGAGGATCCATCTTCATCCATCGCGGGACCGGCATCTTCTTCATCCCTGTGGAGGCAGATCGGTCAATGCACAGGGGCGGAGGTCCAGGCGAAGGTCCAAGGAGGAGGTCCAGGCAGAGGTCCAGGCGGAGGTCCAAGGTGGAGGTCCAGGCAATAGGAATCAGCCAATAGGAATGAGAGCTGCTTAAATCCTATTTGTTGGTTTGAACAGCCAATAGGATGTTAGCAGCCCTAATTCCTATTGGCCGATTTAAATTTTTCTGCCAATAGGAATGCAATGGTTCCCCCAGTATAAAATGGGTACCTTGCATTTGAAACCTCAGTGTGTGGCTGACGATCGCATGAAGAGAACCTCTACGTCGGATCGATGGACGTCCGCCTTATACCTTTGCCAAGACCTCTGCCTCCGCGCATCGACCGCTCCGCCTCCGCAGGGAATAAGAAGATGCCAGTCTCATGAAGGATGAAGATGGATCCGTCTGGATGAAGATGGAGCCGCTGGGATGAAGATCTATCAAGCCGGACTTCGGCAACTGTGAGTACCTAAAGAGGGGTTAGTATTAGGATATTTAAGTTTTGTTTTGGGTGGGGTTTTTTTTTAGATTAGGGTTTGGGCTATTTGAAAAAGAGCTGAATGCCCTTTTAAGGGCAAGGCACATACAAATGCCTTTTTCAGGGCAATAGGCAGCTTAGGTTTTTTTTTAGTTAGGTTTTTTTATTTTGGGGGTTTGGTTGGGTGGTGGGTTTTACTGTTGAGAGGGGGTCTTTGTATTTTTTTTTACAGGGAAAAGAGCTGATCTCTTTAGGGCAATGCCCTACAAAAGGCCCTTTTAAGGGCTATTGGTAGTTTATTGTAGACTAGGGAATTTTTTATTTGGGGGGGGCTTTTTATTTTGATACGGCTATTAGATTAGGTGTACTTGTTTTTATTTTGGATAATTTTGTTTGTTCATTTTTGTAATTATTTTTGTAATTTAGTATTTTTTATTTTTTAAAATGTAGTTTTTTTTTAGTAGGGTTTTTAGTAGGGTTAGGTTGTTTTAATGTGTAATATAATTTATTTAATTTGTAGTTATTTTAATTTTTAGTCTAATAGTAATGTTAGTTTAATTTATATTTTAAACTTAGTTTTTTTTAAATTTCACAGGTACGTTTATATTTATTTTAAGATAGGGATCTTGTAATTTTAATTTAAAGTTAGGGGGTTGTTAGGTTTAGGGGTTAATAGTTTAATTTAGTTTTTGGTGATGTGGGGGGCTGGTGGTTTAGGGGTTAATTCAGTGGTAGTGATGTGGGAGGCCAAAGGTTTAGGGGTTAATAACTTTATTTAGTGGCGGCAATGTCGGGGAGCGGCGGAATACGGGTTAATATATTTATTATAGTGTGGGCAATGTTGGGGTGTGAGGGAATAGGGGTTAATAACTTTAGTATAGTGGTGATGATGTCGGGGAGCGGCGGAATAGGGGTTAATACATTTTATTAGTGGTGGCGATGTCGGGAGCGGCAGATTAGGGGTTAATAAGTTTAATATAGTATTTGCGATGCGGGAGGGCCTTGGTTTATGGGTTAATAGGTAGTTTATGGGTGTTAGTGTACTTTGTAACACTTTAGTTATGAGGTTTATGTAACAGTTTTGTTGAGTAAAACTCATAACTACTGCTCTCAGATGGCGGTACGGAACATGTCGTTATAGGGTGTAACGCAAGCTTTTCAGCCTCACTGCACAACTCATAATGGCAGCGCTATGGGAATCCTATGAAAAACATAATTTATGCTTACCTGATAAATTCCTTTCTCCTGTAGTGTAGTCAGTCCACGGGTCATCATTACTTCTGGGATATTAACTCCTCCCCAACAGGAAGTGCAAGAGGATCACCCAAGCAGAGCTGCTATATAGCTCCTCCCCTCTACGTCACACCCAGTCATTCGACCGAGAACCAAATGAGAAAGGAGAAACTATAGGGTGCAGTGGTGACTGGAGTATAATTTAAAAATTTAGACCTGCCATAAAAAACAGGGCGGGTCGTGGACTGACTACACTACAGGAGAAAGGAATTTATCAGGTAAGCATAAATTATGTTTTCTCCTGTTAAGTGTAGTCAGTCCACGGGTCATCATTACTTCTGGGATACCAATACCAAAGCTAAAGTACACGGATGACGGGAATGACAGGCAGGATCTTTATACGGAAGGGACCACTGCCTGAAGAACCTTTCTCCCAAAAACAGCCTCCGAAGAAGCAAAAGTGTCAAATTTGTAAAATTTGGAAAAAGTATGAAGAGAAGACCAAGTTGCAGCCTTGCAAATCTGTTCAACAGATGCCTCATTCTTAAAGGCCCAAGTGGAAGCCACAGCTCTAGTAGAATGAGCTGTAATTCTTTCAGGAGGCTGCTGTCCAGCAGTCTCATAGGCTAAACGTATTATGCTACGAAGCCAAAAAGAGAGAGAGGTAGCAGAAGCTTTTTGACCTCTCCTCTGTCCAGAATAAACGACAAACAGGGAAGAAGTTTGGCGAAAATCTTTAGTTGCCTGTAAATAAAATTTCAGGGCACGGACTACATCTAGATTGTGCAGAAGTCGTTCCTTCTTTGAAGAAGGGTTAGGACACAATGATGGAACAACAATCTCTTGATTGATATTCTTGTTAGTGACAACCTTAGGTAAGAACCCAGGTTTAGTACGCAGAACTACCTTATCTGAATGAAAAATCAGATACGGAGAATCACAATGTAAGGCTGATAACTCAGAGACTCTACGAGCCGAGGAAATAGCCATTAAAAACAGAACTTTCCAAGATAACAATTTAATATCAATGGAATGAAGGGGTTCAAACGGAACACCCTGTAAAACGTTAAGAACTAAATTTAAGCTCCATGGTGGAGCAACAGTTTTAAACACAGGCTTAATCCTGGCCAAAGCCTGGCAAAAAGCCTGAACGTCTGGAACTTCTGACAGACGTTTGTGTAAAAGAATGGACAGAGCTGAGATCTGTCCCTTTAAGGAACTAGCAGATAAACCCTTTTCTAAACCCTCTTGTAGAAAAGACAATATCCTAGGAATCCTAACCTTACTCCATGAGTAACTCTTGGATTCGCACCAATGTAAGTATTTACGCCATATTTTATGGTAAATCTTTCTGGTAACAGGTTTCCTAGCCTGTATTAAGGTATCAATTACTGACTCCGAAAATCCACGCTTTGATAAAATCAAGCGTTCAATCTCCAAGCAGTCAGCTTCAGAGAAGTTAGATTTTGATGTTTGAAAGGACCCTGAATTAGAAGGTCCTGTCTCAGAGGCAGAGACCAAGGTGGACAGGATGACATGTCCACTAGATCTGCATACCAGGTCCTGCGTGGCCACGCAGGCGCTATTAGAATCACCGATGCTCTCTCCTGTTTGATCCTGGCAATCAATCGAGGAAGCATCGGGAAGGGTGGAAACACATAGGCCATCCCGAAGGTCCAAGGTGCTGTCAAAGCATCTACCAGGACCGCTCCCGGGTCCCTGGACCTGGACCCGTAACAAGGAAGCTTGGCATTCTGGCGAGACGCCATGAGATCTATCTCTGGTTTGCCCCAAAGTCGAAGTATTTGGGCAAAGACCTCCGGATGAAGTTCCCACTCCCCCGGATGAAAAGTCTGACGACTTAGGAAATCCGCCTCCCAGTTCTCCACTCCAGGAATGTGGATCGCTGACAGGTGGCAAGAGTGAGACTCTGCCCAGCGAATTATCTTTGATACTTCCATCATCGCTAGGGAGCTTCTTGTCCCTCCTTGATGGTTGATGTAAGCTACAGTCGTGATGTTGTCCGACTGAAACCTGATGAACCCCCGAGTTGTTAACTGAGGCCAAGCCAGAAGGGCATTGAGAACTGCTCTCAATTCCAGAATGTTTATTGGAAGGAGACTCTCCTCCTGAGTCCATGATCCCTGAGCCTTCAGGGAATTCCAGACAGCGCCCCAACCTAGTAGGCTGGCGTCTGTTGTTACAATTGTCCAATCTGGTCTGCTGAATGACATCCCCCTGGACAGATGTGGCAGAGAAAGCCACCATAGAAGAGAATTTCTGGTCTCTTGATCCAGATTCAGAGTAGAGGACAAATCTGAGTAATCCCCATTCCACTGACTTAGCATGCACAATTGCAGTGGTCTGAGATGTAGGCGTGCAAAGGGTACTATGTCCATTGCCGCTACCATTAAGCCGATTACCACCATGCATTGAGCCACTGACGGGTGTTGAATGGAATGAAGGACACGGCAAGCATTTTGAAGCTTTGTTAACCTGCCTTCTGTCAGATAGATCTTCATTTCTACAGAATCTATAAGAGTCCCCAAGAAGGGAACTCTTGTGAGTGGAAAGAGAGAACTTTTCTCTTCGTTCACCTTCCACCCATGCGACCTTAGAAATGCCAGTACTAACTCTGTATGAGACTTGGCAGTTTGAAAGCTTGACGCTTGTATCAGAATGTCGTCTAGGTACGGAGCCACCGAAATTCCTCGCGGTCTTAGTACCGCCAGAAGAGCGCCCAGAACCTTTGTGAAGATTCTTGGAGCCGTAGCCAATCCGAATGGAAGAGCTACAAACTGGTAATGCCTGTCTAGGAAGGCAAACCTTAGATACCGGTAATGATCTTTGTGAATCGGTATGTGAAGGTAAGCGTCATTTAAATCCACTGTGGTCATGTACTGACCCTTTTGAATCATGGGTAAGATTGTCCGAATAGTTTCCATTTTGAACGATGGAACTCTTAGGAATTTGTTTAAGATCTTTAAATCCAAGATTGGTCTGAAGGTTCCTTCTTTCTTGGGAACCACAAACAGATTTCAGTAAAACCCCTGTCCGTGCTCCGACCGCGGAACCGGGTGGATCACTCCCATTAGCAAAAGATCTTGTACACAGCGTAGAAACGCCTCTTTCTTTATTTGGTTTGTTGACAACCTTGAAAGATGAAATCTCCCTTTTGGGGGAGAGATTTTGAAGTCCAGAAGATATCCCTGAGATATGATCTCTAACGCCCAGGGATCCTGGACATCTCTTGCCCAAGCCTGGGCGAAGAGAGAAAGTCTGCCCCCCACTAGATCCGTTCCCGGATTGGGGGCCCTCAATTCATGCTGTCTTAGGGGCAGCAGCAGGTTTTCTGGCCTGCTTGCCCTTGTTCCAGGACTGGTTAGGTTTCCAGCCTTGTCTGTAGCGAGCAACAGCTCCTTCCTGTTTTGGTGCAGAGGAAGTTGATGCTGCTCCTGCCTTGAAGTTACGAAAGGCACGAAAATTAGACTGTCTAGCCCTAGGTTTGGCTCTGTCTTGAGGCAGGGCATGGCCTTTACCTCCTGTAATGTCAGCGATAATTTCTTTCAAACCGGGCCCGAATAAGGTCTGCCCTTTGAAAGGAATGTTAAGTAATTTAGATTTAGAAGTAACATCAGCTGACCAGGATTTTAGCCACAGTGCTCTACGTGCCTGAATGGCGAATCCGGAATTCTTAGCCGTAAGTTTAGTTAAATGTACTACGGCATCTGAAATAAATGAATTAGCTAGCTTAAGGGTTTTAAGCTTATTTGAAATCTCATCTATAGTTATTGAGTCAAGAGTCTCTTCCAGAGACTCGGACCAAAATGCGGCCGCAGCCGTGACAGACGCAATACATGCAAGGGGTTGCAATATAAAACCTTGTTGAACAAACATTTTCTTAAGGTAACCCTCTAATTTTTTATCCATTGGATCTGAAAAGGCACAGCTATCCTCCACCGGGATAGTGGTACGCTTAGCCAGAGTAGAAACCGCTCCCTCCACCTTAGGGACCATCTGCCATAAGTCCCGTGTGGTGGCGTCTATTGGAAACATTTTTCTAAATACAGGAGGGGGGGAAAAGGGTACACCGGGCCTATCCCACTCCTTAGTAATTATCTCTGTAAGCCTCTTAGGTATAGGAAATACGTCAGTACTCGCTGGTACTGCATAGTATCTATCCAGCCTACATAATTTCTCTGGGATTGCAACGGTGTTACAATCATTCAGAGCCGCTAATACCTCCCCTAGCAGTACACGGAGGTTTTCTAGTTTAAACTTAAAATTTGAAATGTCTGAATCCACTCTATTTGGATCAGATCCGTCACCTGCAGATTGAAGCTCTCCGTCCTCATGTTCTGCAAATTGTGACGCAGTATCTGACCTGGCCCTAATATTATCAGCGCACTCTGTTCTCACCCCAGAGTGATCTCGCTTACCTCTAAGTTCTGGTAATTTAGACAAAACTTCAGTCATAACATTAGCCATGTCCTGTAGTGTGATTTGTAATGGCCGCCCTGAAGTACTCGGCGTTACAATATCACGCACCTCCCGAGCGGGAGATGCAGGTACTGACACGTGAGGCAAGTTAGTCGGCATAACTTCCCCCTCGTTGTTTGGTGAATGATGTTCAATTTGTACAGATTGACTTTTATTTAAAGTAGCATCAATGCAATTAGTACATAAATTTCTATTGGGCTCCACCTTGGCTTTTGCACATATAGCACAGAGATATTCCTCTGAGTCAGACATGTTTAACAAACTAGCAATTAAACTAGCAAGCTTGGAAATACTTTTCAACTCAATTTACAAGTAATATGAAAAACGCACTGTGCCTTTAAGAAGCACAGAAAAAAAAACTATGACAGTTGAATAACAATGAACCGGAGAAATGATAAAAACCAAATTTTTCCCGGTAAAGGCATAAATTTTATCACAGTCAAAGCACAATCTCACAGGTCTGCTGTGAGTGATTACCTCCCTCAAAATAATTTTTGAAGACCCTTGAGCTCTGTAGAGACGATCCGGATCATGCAGGGAGAGAAACAGACTTGTGACTGAATTTCTGATGCGTAGCAAAAGCGCCAAAATAGGCACCTCCCCCTCACACACAGCAGTGAGGGAAGTTCAGTAAACTGTCTTAAATTAAAATAAACGACAGCCAAGTGGAAAAACAGTGCCCAAAACAATTTTTCACCCAGTACCTCAGATAATTAAACGATTTAACATGCCAGCAAAACGTTTAAATCAAATAACATGAAATGTCATTAAACAGCCTGTTGCTAGACGTTCCCACTGCAAGTTAGGCTAAAAGTTATATGCATATAGTATTATCCCAGTGAAGTGCCATTCCCCAGAATACTGAAGTGTAAACATATATACATAACAGCCTGATACCAGTTGCTACTACTGCATTTAAGGCTGTACTTACATTATATCGGTATTGGCAGTATTTTCTCAGTCAATTCCATTCCTCAGAAAATAATATACTGCAACATACCTCTTTGCAGGTGAACCTGCCCGCTGTCCCCTGATCTGAAGTTTACTTCACTCCTCAGAATGGCCGAGAACAGCAAAATGAATCTTAGCTACGCCGGCTAAAATCATCCAAAAACTCAGGTAGATTCTTCTTCAAATTCTACCTGAGAAGGAACAACACACTCCGGTGCTGTTTTAAAATAACAAACTTTTGATTGAAGATATAAAAACTAAGTATAATCACCACAGTCCTCTCACACATCCTATCTATTAGTTGGGTGCAAGAGAATGACTGGGTGTGACGTAGAGGGGAGGAGCTATATAGCAGCTCTGCTTGGGTGATCCTCTTGCACTTCCTGTTGGGGAGGAGTTAATATCCCAGAAGTAATGATGACCCGTGGACTGACTACACTTAACAGGAGAAAAACTTAATTTTTTCGAGTGCGGGACTGACGTTGCATTACAGGCTAAAAGGCTTGCGGTACAGCTATACCAACAAGACTTGTAATGGCTGTGTTGCTGTTTTAAAGCTGAAAGGGCAATTTTTTCAGCGTTAAAACGCGAATGCAAAACTTGTAATCTAGGTGTGAATGTTTATTGCCATTATACACTTTTATTGTCACAATATTTGGCTTGTTCATTTTATAATAAGTATCGTATTTACAAATGTTCTCTGTTAACAAAGAGCCATATCGATTCTGAATATTTATATTTAAATTGTAAACTCCTTCAGTAAAGCTTTACCCGTACATCAGAAGTTTTGCTTCACGTTACCTGGAAGAGATTCTCTTCTGGATCCAGAACCTCACAGATCACGTCTGCTGTGTGACTCATAATGTAACTTCCTGGGGGCAGAGGGTCTGGTCTGAAAGGGTTCTGTGCAGAGGAGCAGGCGAGAGGGGAATATACGGCACGGCCCTCCTCATTAATAGTCAGGCAGCCTGATACTGAAGGGAACACCTGTAGGATAAACGTATCACAAATGAGCAGCAAATACTGCTCTGGATTCCAATCCATCTGAATGACCATGTGAAAACATTACCTGGCAGCTCAGTGATTTGTTATTTTTTAGTTTGGTTTATAATCAATAAGCTGAATTGAAGTTTGCATTAGAAAAGCATGCTTAAATGAGTCATTTGTTTTATTGGCAACATCTGATTACAATAAAAGCTAAGGGAATTAGCAAACGATAATAAGGGATTATTTGATTACACGAGTTATGGAAAAACACACAATGTTTAAGGGGTTTTACTGAGACTTTTATGGAAACAAAGGATACACAGCCAAAGCAAAGCAAAACACAACAGATAATTAAATCACTAATGATTCTGTTACCTAAAGTGATTAACAATCAGTATATACATAGCATGTGTGCACTTGATACTTCATTTTATTTTATACTATACTTCATTTCAATGTCATTTTCTTTTATACCTAGCGCGTTGAATTCCCCAAACACTCTTTTGCTATTATTATTATTAGAGCGCCAACAGATTCTGTAGCGCTAACACACAATGGGCAAATTGAAAGTCAATTATTTGCACGTGTGAAAGCCGACACGCTTAACTTCAGGACTTTGGATAACGCGACCATGCTAACTTCTCCCCATAGACTTTAATGGAGCATGCACGCTGGAAAAAAACAAACACTTTTTGCTTGGGTGATAACCCGACACGCATTTGATCAACTGTGATAACCCGAAGGTAGTTATGAATATTTTACATCCCAATGTTCTTCACATAGAAGAAAAACAGAATTTATGCTTACCTGATAAATTACTTTCTCCAACGGTGTGTCCGGTCCACGGAGTCATCCTTACTTGTGGGATATTCTCTTCCCCAACAGGAAATGGCAAAGAGTCCCAGCAAAGCTGGTCACATGATACCTCCTAGGCTCCGCCCACCCCAGTCATTCGACCGACGGACAGGAGGAAATATATATAGGAGAAACCATATGATACCGTGGTGACTGTAGTTAGAGAAAATAATTCATCAGACCTGATTAAAAAACCAGGGCGGGCCGTGGACCGGACACACCGTTGGAGAAAGTAATTTATCAGGTAAGCATAAATTCTGTTTTCTCCAACATTGGTGTGTCCGGTCCACGGCGTCATCCTTACTTGTGGGAACCAATACCAAAGCTTTAGGACACGGATGAAAGGAGGGAGCAAATCAGGTCACCTAAACGGAAGTCACCACAGCTTGCAAAACCTTTCTCCCAAAAATAGCCTCCGAAGAAGCAAAATATCAAATTTGTAAAATTTGGCAAAAGTGTGCAGTGAAGACCAAGTCGCTGCCTTACATATCTGGTCAACAGAAGCCTCGTTCTTGAAGGCCCATGTGGAAGCCACAGCCCTAGTGGAGTGAGCTGTGATTCTTTCAGGAGGCTGCCGTCCGGCAGTCTCATAAGCCAAACGGATAATGCTTTTAAGCCAAAAGGAAAGAGAGGTAGAAGTCGCTTTTTGACCTCTCCTTTTGCCAGAATAAACAACAAACAAGGAAGATGTTTGTCTGAAATCTTTAGTAGCCTCTAAATAGAACTTTAGAGCAAGGACAATGTCCAAATTGTGTAACAAACGTTCCTTCTTTGAAACTGGATTCGGACACAAAGAAGGTACAACTATCTCCTGGTTAATATTTTTGTTAGAAACAACTTTAGGAAGAAAACCAGGCTTAGTACGCAAAACCACCTTATCTGCATGGAACACTAGATAAGGAGGAGAACACTGCAGAGCAGATAACTCTGAAACTCTTCTAGCAGAAGAAATTGCAACCAAAAACAAAACTTTCCAAGATAGTAACTTAATATCTATGGAATGTAAAGGTTCAAACGGAACCCCTTGAAGAACTGAAAGAACTAGATTTAGACTCCAGGGAGGAGTCAAAGGTCTGTAAACAGGCTTGATCCTAACCAGAGCCTGAACAAATGCTTGAACATCTGGCACAGCTGCCAGTCTTTTGTGTAGTAAGACAGATAAAGCAGAGATCTGTCCCTTTAGAGAACTTGCAGATAATCCTTTCTCCAAACCTTCTTGAAGAAAGGAGAGAATCTTAGGAATTTTTATCTTATTCCATGGGAATCCTTTGGATTCACACCAACAGATATATTTTTTCCATATTTTATGGTAAATTTTTCTAGTTACAGGTTTTCTGGCCTGAACCAGAGTATCTATCACCGAATCTGAAAACCCACGCTTTGATAGAATCAAGCGTTCAATCTCCAAGCCGTCAGTTGGAGGGAGACCAGATTTGGGTGTTCGAATGGACCTTGAACAAGAAGGTCCTGTCTCAAAGGTAGCTTCCATGGTGGAGCCGATGACATATTCACCAGGTCTGCATACCAAGTCCTGCGTGGCCACGCAGGAGCTATCAAGATCACTGAGGCCCTCTCCTGATTGATCCTGGCTACCAGCCTGGGAATGAGAGGAAACGGTGGGAATACGTAAGCTAGGTTGAAAGTCCAAGGTGCTACTAGTGCATCTACTAGAGTCGCCTTGGGATCCCTGGATCTGGACCCGTAGCAAGGAACCTTGAAGTTCTGACGAGACGCCATCAGATCCATGTCTGGAATGCCCCATAATTGAGTTATTTGGGCAAAGATTTCCGGATGGAGTTCCCACTCCCCCGGATGAAATGTCTGACGACTCAGAAAATCCGCTTCCCAATTTTCCACTCCTGGGATGTGGATCGCAGACAAGTGGCAGGAGTGATCCTCCGCCCATTGAATAATTTTGGTCACTTCTTTCATCGCCAGGGAACTCTTTGTTCCCCCTTGATGATTGATATAAGCAACAGTCATCATGTTGTCTGATTGGAACCTTATGAATTTGGCCTTTGCTAGTTGAGGCCAAGCTCTGAGAGCATTGAATATCGCTCTCAGTTCCAGAATGTTTATCGGCAGAAGAGACTCTTCCCGAGACCATAGACCCTGAGCTTTCAGGGATTCCCAGACCGCACCCCAGCCCACTAGACTGGAGTCGGTCGTGACAATGACCCACTCTGGCCTGCGGAAGCTCATTCCCTGGGACAGATGGTCCAGGGTCAGCCACCAACGGAGTGAATCTCTGGTCTTTTGATCTACTTGAATCATTGGAGACAAGTCTGTATAATCCCCATTCCACTGTTTGAGCATGCACAGTTGTAATGGTCTTAGATGAATTCGTGCAAAAGGAACTATGTCCATTGTTGCAACCATCAATCCTATTACTTCCATGCACTGCGCTATGGAAGGACGAGGAACAGAATGAAGCACTTGACAAGAGCTTAGAAGTTTTGATTTTCTGACCTCTGTCAGAAAAATCCTCATTTCTAAGGAATCTATTATTGTTCCCAAGAAGGGAACTCTTGTTGACGGGGACAGAGAACTCTTTTCTTTGTTCACCTTCCATCCGTGAGATGTGAGAAAGGCTAGAACGATGTCCGTATGAGCCTTTGCCTTTGACAGAGACGACGCTTGTATTAGAATGTCGTCCAAGTAAGGTACTACTGCAATGCCCCTTGGTCTTAGAACCGCTAGAAGGGACCCTAGCACCTTTGTGAAAATCCTTGGAGCAGTGGCTAATCCGAATGGAAGAGCCACAAACTGGTAATGTTTGTCCAGAAAAGCGAACCTTAGGAACTGATGATGTTCCTTGTGGATAGGGATATGTAGGTACGCATCCTTTAGATCCACGGTAGTCATAAATTGACTTTCCTGGATGGTGGGTAGGATCGTTCGAATAGTTTCCATTTTGAACGATGGTACCCTGAGAAATTTGTTTAGGATCTTCAAATCCAAAATTGGTCTGAACGTTCCCTCTTTTTTGGGAACTACGAACAGATTGGAATAAAATCCCATTCCTTGTTCCTTTATTGGAACGGGGTGTATCACTCCCCTCTTTAACAGGTCTTCTACACAATGTAAGAATGCCTGTCTCTTTATTTGGTTTGAGGATAAGTGAGACTTGTGGAACCTTCCCCTTGGGGGTAGTTCCTTGAATTCCAGGAGATAACCTTGAGAAACTATTTCTAGCGCCCAAGGATCCTGAACATCTCTTGCCCAAGCCTGAGAAAAGAGAGAGAGTCTGCCCCCCACCAGATCCGGTCTCGGATCGGGGGCTACTCCTTCATGCTGTCTTGTTAGCAGTGGCAGGCTTCTTGGCCTGCTTACCCTTGTTCCAGCCTTGCATTGGTTTCCAAGCTGGTTTGGGTTGTGAGGCATTACCCTCTTGCTTAGAGGATGCAGAATTAGAGGCTGGTCCATTTCTGCGAAAGGGACGAAAATTAGGCTTATTTTTAGCCTTAAAAGACCTATCCTGTGGAAGGGCGTGGCCCTTTCCCCCAGTGATGTCTGAAATAATCTCTTTCAAATCAGGTCCAAATAAAGTTTTACCTTTGAAAGGAATGTTAAGTAATTTTGTCTTGGATGACACATCCGCTGACCAAGACTTTAGCCAAAGCGCTCTGCGCGACACAATAGCAAACCCTGAATTTTTCGCCTCTAATTTTGCTAATTGCAAAGCGGCATCTAAAATAAAAGAGTTAGCCAATTTAAGTGCGTGAACTCTGTCCATAACCTCCTCATATGGAGTTTCTCTACTGAGCGACTTTTCTAGTTCCTCGAACCAGAACCACGCTGCCGTAGTGACAGGAACAATGCATGAAATTGGTTGTAGAAGGTAGCCTTGCTGTACAAAAATCTTTTTAAGCAAACCTTCCAATTTTTTATCCATAGGATCTTTAAAAGCACAACTATCTTCGATAGGAATAGTAGTGCGTTTGTTTAGAGTAGAAACTGCCCCCTCGACCTTGGGGACTGTCTGCCATAAGTCCTTTCTGGGGTCGACCATAGGAAATAATTTCTTAAATATAGGGGGAGGAACAAAAGGTATGCCGGGCTTTTCCCACTCTTTATTTACTATGTCCGCCACCCGCTTGGGTATAGGAAAAGCGTTGGGGGGCACCGGAACCTCTAGGAACCTGTCCATCTTGCATAATTTCTCTGGAATGACCAAATTGTCACAATCATCCAGAGTAGATAATACCTCCTTAAGCAGTGCGCGGAGATGTTCTAATTTAAATTTAAATGTCACAACATCAGGTTCAGCTTGATGAGAAATTTTTCCTGAATCTGAAATTTCTCCCTCAGACAAAACCTCCCTCATGGCCCCTTCAGATTGGTGTGAGGGTATGACAGAACAATTATCATCAGCGTCCTCTTGCTCTTCAGTGTTTAAAACAGAGCAATCGCGCTTTCTCTGATAAGTAGGCATTTTGGATAAAAGATTTACTATGGAGTTATCCATTACAGCCGTTAATTGTTGCATGGTAATAAGTATTGGCGCACTAGATGTACTAGGGGCCTCCTGTGTGGGCATAACTGGTGTAGACACAGTAGGAGATGATGTAGTATCATGTTTACTCCCCTCATTTGAGGAATCATCTTGGGCAATATCATTATTTGTGGCAGTACTCTCCTTACTTTGTTTGGACGCTATGGCACAATTATCACATAAATTTAAATGGGGAGACACATTGGCTTTCATACATATAGAACATAGCTTATCTAAAGGTACAGACATGTTAAACAGGCTTAAACTTGTCAACAATGCACAAAAAACGTTTTAAAATAAAACCGTTACTGTCACTTTAAATTTCAAACAAAAAACACTTTATTACTGAATATGTGAAAAAGTATGAAGGAATTGTTCAAAAATTACCAAATTTTCACCACAGTGTCTTAAAGCCTTAAAAGTATTGCACACCAAATTTCAGAGCTTTAACCCTTAAAATAACGGAACCGGAGCCGTTTTTCAATTTAACCCCTATACAGTCCCAGATACAGTCTTTGCTAAGACCCAACCAAGCCCTGAGGGGAATACGATACCAAATGACGCCTTCTAAAAGCTTTTTCAGAGATTCTTAGATCCTCACACATGCATCTGCATGCCCTGCTCTCAAAAAACAACTGCGCATTAATGGCGCGAAAAT
This sequence comes from Bombina bombina, assembly GCF_027579735.1. Taxonomy (NCBI): domain Eukaryota; kingdom Metazoa; phylum Chordata; class Amphibia; order Anura; family Bombinatoridae; genus Bombina; species Bombina bombina. The sequence goes on from NC_069501.1 coordinate 31,423,746, forward strand.
GAGGCTCAGTCTATGACTAGAAAGGCCCCCTGACTGAAAAAGGTGTCCAATACAGTGCCTGCCGTTTTATAAACGTTCCCCAAGATTATAAATGTCAATAGTTAGCCTAAATTTGAATAATATGCACAAATAAAGCAATCGATTTAGCCCATAAAAATGTCTACCAGTTTTTTAGCCCATAATAAGCCCTTTATTCTGTTTGTTTTTGACTAAGAAAATGGCTTACTGGTCCCCATGAGGGGAAATGACAGCCTTCCAGCATTACACAGTCTTGTTAGAAATATGTCTAGTCATACCTTAAGCAGAAAAGTCTGCTAACTGTTTCCCCCAACTGAAGTTACTTCATCTCAACAGTCCTATGTGGAAACAGCAATCGATTTTAGTTACTGTCTGCTAAAATCATCTTCCTCTTACAAACAGAAATCTTCATCCTTTTCTGTTTCAGAGTAAATAGTACATACCAGCACTATTTTAAAATAACAAACACTTGATAGAAGAATAAAAACTACATTTAAACACCAAAAAACTCTTAACCATCTCCGTGGAGATGTTGCCTGTGCAACGGCAAAGAGAATGACTGGGGTGGGCGGAGCCTAGGAGGGATCATGTGACCAGCTTTGCTGGGACTCTTTGCCATTTCCTGTTGGGGAAGAGAATATCCCACAAGTAAGGATGACGCCGTGGACCGGACACACCAATGTTGGAGAAATGTTCTATTTATTTTTAAAAGTGTTTCCTGATGGCTTGGAATCCACTGAGTAATGTATAGGGGGTGTTAGGTGCCACAAACGCCAATCCTAAAGATTTTCAAAATTATTGGAATGGGTTCAAATTTAAAAAATTCAACAAAAAGCCATTACTGTACTTTACATGGAAATTCTGATGGGATGGAGCCACTGCAGAGACGGCATCAGTGACATCTTAACCTTACACTAGAGATAGAAAACCTCTAGTGTAAGCATAAGCTAAAAAAAATCTCTCTTGTGCCCATGGTACCTATTTTAAAGGGACACTAAAGAAATATCACTGTCAATGCTTATTATAAAGATATATAACATAGTTGAATTGCTGGCATACAGCATGAATACATAAGAACAATAAGTATAAGGAATCTTAGCCAATGCAAGCGATATAGTTGCCAGCTGTATCTATCTGCCACTTTAATTCCACCCTTACATCGGTCCTTGACAATCTGGCCCCTTATATCATAGCTCAGAAATTACATACTCACCCTCAGCCCTGGCATACTCCTCTGACACAGTACCTACGCAGATGTTCCCGTACTGCTGAGTGGCACAAGAGAAAATCTTATAGTTCAGCTGACTTTCTTCACTACAAGTTCATCTTGAACTCCTACTATTCTGCCCATAACCTCCCTAAGCAACATTACTTCTCTACTCTTATTTCTACCCTATTCGTGCAAATAATTACTCTTTCTTCAAACCCAAACATCTGTTCTCCACTTTCAATATTCTTCTCCGCCTACCCCCACCTCTCAATACAACTTCTCTCTCAGCTCAAGATTTTGCCAGCCACTTCAATAACAAAATCGACTCCATCAGAAACAAAATCAGCTCTCAACATACTACCTGTCTCAAACCCCCTCAAAAGCACGCAATCATCCAAAACCCACATAGCCATAAATTTAGCTCTTTCGCCCCTGTTACCGAGAAAGAAGTTTCTGCACTTATACTGCACTCTCACCTCACTACCTGTCCCCTCAACGCCATCCCCTCACATCTACTCCCCTCCCTCTCTTCTATCCTTACCCCTATACTTACACACACTTTCAACCTCTCCCTCACCAACGGTATAAATCCCTCATCTCTAAAACATGCATTAGTCACACCTATCCTCAAAAAACCTTCTCTTGATCCAACCTCCCCATCCAACTACCGCCCTATTTCCCTATTCCAACCCAAACATCTGTTCTCCACTTTCAATATTCTTCTCCGCCTACCCCCACCTCTCAATACAACTTCTCTCTCAGCTCAAGATTTTGCCAGCCACTTCAATAACAAAATTGACTCCATCAGAAACAAAATCAGCTCTCAACATACTACCTGTCTCAAACCCCCTCAAAAGCACGCAATCATCCAAAACCCACATAGCCATAAATTTAGCTCTTTCGCCCCTGTTACCGAGAAAGAAGTTTCTGCACTTATACTGCACTCTCACCTCACTACCTGTCCCCTCAACGCCATCCCCTCACATCTACTCCCCTCCCTCTCTTCTATCCTTACCCCTATACTTACACACACTTTCAACCTCTCCCTCACCAACGGTATAAATCCCTCATCTCTAAAACATGCATTAGTCACACCTATCCTCAAAAAACCTTCTCTTGATCCAACCTCCCCATCCAACTACTGCCCTATTTCCCTATTCCCTCTTGCCTCAAAGCTTCTTGAAAAGATAGTACATGCACGTCTATTCCATTTTCTTACATTACACTCCCTCCTTGACCCATTGCATTTCGCCCCCATCACACCACAGAGACAGCAATCGTTAAGGTTACCAATGACCTACTTAAAGCAAAATCCAAAGGCCACTTCTCTCTGCCTATCCTCTTTTATCTGTCTGCAGACTTTGATACTGTTGACCACCCTCTTTTGCTCTAAAACCTCCAATCCTTCGGCATTTGTGACACAGCTCTCTCGTGGTTCTCTTCCTACCTGTCTAACCGTACCTTTAGTGTAGCCTTCTCTGGGGCTTCCGCTGCCCCGTTACCACTATCTGTTGGGGTAAAACAAGGATCTGTCCTCTGTCCCCTTCTCTTCTCAATCTACACATTATCATTAGGTTCCTTAATAAAGTCCCACGGGTTTCAATATCATTTGTATGCCAATGACACCCAAATCTACCTCTCTGCACCAGACCTATCTCCTTCCTTGCTAACCCCTGTCACTAACTATTTCTCACATCTCACCCTGGATATCCTCTCACTACCTCAAGCTAAATCTCTCCAAAACTAAGCTCCTTATTTCCCCCCCTTCTTTCAAATTCTCCACCCTGCATCTCTATATAACTATCGACAACACCATCATTACCCCTACCCCGCATGCCCAATGTCTTAGGGTCACATTTGACTCAGATCTTTCTTTTACTCCTCACATTCAGTCCTTGGCTAAAGCCTGCCGCTTCCACCTTAAAAACATCTCTAAAATTAGACATTTCCTTACACAAGACACATCTAAGATTTTAATCCATTCTCTCATTCTTTCCCGTCTGGACTTCTGCAACTCTGTCCACTCTGGTCTCCCTAGCTGTCGCTTAGTTCCTTTACAAGCCATAATGAATGCCTCTGCCAGGCTCATCTTTCTTAATCATCACTCTTCATCTGTTGCACCTCTCTGCCAATCTCTTCACTGGCATCCTCTTGCCTCCAGAATTAAACACAAAATTCTGACTCTGACATACAAGGCCCTCAACTGCACTGCTCCCCACTATATCTCAGACCTTGTCTCCAGATACTCTCCCTCCTGTCCCCTTCACTGTGCTCACAACCTCCTACTCTCATCATCTCTTGTCACCTCATCACACTCCCGTTTACAGGACTTCTCCAGACTGGCTCCCATCTTGTGGAACTCTCTGCCTCACTCCACAAGACTCTCCCCTAATTTTGAAAGCTTCAAGCGCTCCCTAAAGACTCTACTGTTCAGGGATAAATACAACCTACACTAACCTTTCCTAATCCCAGTTCCTCTCCTCCATTGCTATCCACCATGAACCCCCTTAGCATGTAAGCCTAAGAGCCCAACTGTTTGCAGGTCACCTTCATAAGAGCTGACTACAACAGTGAAACTCTCATCCGGGCCCTCTACCCATTTAATCCCTATAAATGTTACTTTATATACCGCCTATGACTATAGCTCTGCGGAATCTGTTGGCGCTCTACAAATAACCGATAATAATACAAATAGTTAGAGGTGTGGTGCCAAAGAAATACATTTTCAGTGCAATCTCAGGCACTCATGCCATAGGCTTTACTAGCAGTGTCCTTGACAATCTCACTGATATCTATGCAAAGAGAACACCATGGCATTTTGCAGGGTCACTGTAAGTTAAACAACCAGTAGTGGCCTAATGTGCTGTACCTCACCTGGTATGTCCCCTGAGGTTTTGCATGCACCTCTGTGCCATCCCCAAACATTGCACTACAGACATTTTCCTCAATATTTATTATAACTGTGGCAAAGTCTGGATTCTCCACTCTTAAAAACTCTCCTTGTTTTGTGAAGGTCACCGGGTTTTCACCTGAAAAACAAGACACATGAGCAGCAGATGCTAAATAGCTTTTGCATGAAAGTGCTAGAAAACCAATTGACAAAAGACTAGCAGATTTTTATTTTTGAGATATCTAAAAGTTAAGTCTATTTACACCCCCCTGTATCATGTGACAGCCATCAGCCAATCACAAATGCAAATACATATATTCTGTGAATTCTTGCACATGCTCAGTAGGAGCTGGTGACTCAAAAATGGTAAAAATAAAAAGACTGTGCACATTTTATTAACGGAGGTAAATTGTAAAGTTGTTTAAAACTGCTGCTCTATCTGAGTCATGAAAGATTAATTTTACGTTGAGTGTCCCTTTAAGTATGCCAGTGCCAGTCAGGCTATTAGCTATCAAGTGTAACTGCACACAATACCACCCACAGACAGCTGTTTTGTCCTAAGATGGACTCTTCAGCTTAGAATGCTCAGTGTGTGCACTGATGGCAACCTGGGTTTGTCTGGGTATCCTACACTTTAAGAGGTGGAGTACATTTTTACATCAGATTGAGCTCGCATTCTATTGGCTGTTCCGATCTGCCAGTAGAATGCAAGCTTAATCTGATTGGCTGATTCCATCAGCCAATCAGATTTTTCCTACCTTAATTCTATCAGCCAATCGGAATTGAGGGGACGCCATCTTGGATGACGTCCCTTAAAGGAGCCTTCATTCGTCGTAGTCCGTCGGTGAAGAAGGATGTTCGGCGTCGGCGGGAGGAAGATTCAAGACCCGGCTTGGAAGATGACATCGCCCGGATAGAAGACCTCTTCAGCGCCTCTTGGAAGATGACATCGCCCGGATCGAAGACTTATTCAGCGCCGCCTGGATGATGACTTCATCGGATGGAAGATTTCTTCAGCGCCGCTTGGAGGATTAACTTCTTCCGCTCCGGATGTCCACTTCGGTTCCATCGGTGCTCGGCTGAGTGAAGACGACTCAAGGTAGGATGATCTTCAGGGGATTAGTGTTAGGTTTTTGTAAGGGGGGTTTGGGTTAGATTAGGGGTATGTGGGTGGTGGGTTTTAATGTTGGGGGGGGGGGTTGTATTTTTCTTTTACAGGCAAAAGAGCTGAATTCTTTGGGGCATGCCCCCACAAATGGCCCTTTTAAGGGCTGGTAAGGTAAAAGAGCTTTGAACTTTATTTAATTTAGAATAGGGTAGGGCATTTTTTTATTTTGGGGGGGTTTGTTATTTTAATAGGGGGCTTAGATTAGGTGTAAGTAGCTTAAAATTGTTGTAATATTTTTAAAATGTTTGTAACTTATTTTTTTATTTTTTGTAACTTAGCTTTTTTTATTTTTTTGTACTTTAGTTAGTTTATGTAATTGTATTTAATTGTAGTTATTTGTAGGTAGTTTATTTAATTAATTTAATGATAGTGTAGTATTAGGTTTAATTGTAACTTAGGTTAGGATTTATTTTACAGGTAATTTTGTATTTATTTTAGCTAGGTAGTTATTAAATAGTTAATAACTATTTAATAACTATTCTAAATAGCTAAAATAAATACAAAGTTACCTGTAAAATAAATATAAATCCTAAGATAGCTACAATATAATTATTATTTATATTGTAGCTATATTAGGGTTTATTTTACAGGTAAGTATTTAGTTTAAATAGGAATAATTTATTAAAGTAAAGTGTAGTGTTAGGTGTAATTATAACTTAGGTTAGGATTTATTTTACAGGTAAATTGCAGTTTATTTTAGCTAGGTAAGCTATTAAATAGTTAATAACTATTTAATAGCTATTGTACCTAGTTAAAATAAATTGAAAGTTGCCTGTAAAATAAAAATAAATCCTAAGATAGCTACAATATAATTATTATTTATATTGTAGCTATATTAAGGTTTATTTTAAAGGTAAGTATTTAGTTTTAAATAGGATTAATTTAGTTAATAATTGAAATATTATTTAGATTTATTTAATTAATATTTAAGTTAGTGGGGCGTTAGGGTTAGTGTTAGACTTAGGTTTAGGGGTTAATAATTTTATTACAGTGGCGGTGGCGTAGTGGGGGGCAGGATAGGGGTTAATAAATTTATTATAGGTGGCGACGGTGTAGGGGTGGGCAGATTAGGGGTTAATAAGTTTAATATAGGTTGCGGCGGGTTCAGGGAGCGGCGGTTTAGGGGTTAATACATTTATTATAGGTGGCGACGGTGTAGGGGGGGCAGGATAGGGGTTAATAAATTTATTATAGGGGGCGGCGGTATAGGGGGGGCAGGATAGGGGTTACTAGGTATACTGTAGGTGGCGGTGGGCTCCGGGAGCAGCGGTTTAGGGGTTAAGACATTTATTATAGTTGCGGTGGGCTCCTGGAGCGGCGGTTTAGGGGTTAATATGTATAGAGTAGCTTGCGGTGGGCTCCGGGAGCGGCGGTTTAGGGGGTAATAACTTTATTTAGTTGCGGCGGTGTAGGGGGGGTCAGATTAGTGGTGTTTAGACTCGGGGTACATGTTAGGGTGTTAGGTGCAGACAGCTCCCATAGGAATCAATGGGATGTCTGGCAGCAGCGAACTTGTACTTTCGCTATGGTCAGACTCCCATTGATTCCTATGGGATCCGCCGCCTCCAGGGGTGGCGGTTTGAAAACCAGGTACGCTGGGCCGTAAAAGTGCTTAGCGTACCTGCTAGTCATTTGATAACTAGCAAAAGTAGTGAGATTGTGCCGCACTTGTGTGCAGAACATCTGGAGTGACGTAAGAATCGATCTGTGTCGGACTGAGTCCGGCGGATCGAAGTTTACGTCACAAAATTCTACTTTTGCCGGTCTCTAGCCTTTGATAACTAAGGCGAATCAGCCTCGCCACAAATACGCTGCGGAATTCCAGCGTATTTGAGGTTGACGGCTTGATAACTACCCCCCAGAGCGTGAGCTGTACACAAAACACAGGCAACACACTCATCCAGGGGTGTATTATGGCCTAGGGGCCAACAAGGCACGGGCCTAGGGCGGCAGCTTGGAGGGGGTGGCAATTTTTGGAGCCTCTGCATTGGGTTGCACAGTGTTTATAGAGCTGTCTGTCTCATAATATACCCGCCGCCCACCTTGGATTGGACTCTCTTCAGCCTGAAACATTATATGAGCCATCAGGGAAGGCTTGGTCCTTAGTCGCCAGGCTGTCTCACATAATTCCCCAGGGAATTCCTACGCACACTCCAGCCATGATTAGTCGAACGGGTGCGGTCACTGTGCCTGGCGAATAAGCTCCAGATTGAGGACCTAGCCTTCCCTGTCGGCTCGTATAATGTTTCAGAAAAAGGCAGTGGCAGAACAAAATTTTTTTTTTTAATCTTATTGTTATAATGGTTAATGGATGGAGTGATGACACGCTTAAGGTTGCGTTCGCACAGTTGGCTAAGAGGCTTCAGTGGTTAGGAGGGGGTGTACCGTTGAGCTGCCAAGCTGGAGCAGGAGGCGGAGATCTGCCTGCTTATTGCAGTTAGTGAGCCTCACATATCGGTGGAACTTCAGGCCTGTAGAGGTTGAGTGGCAGCTGTGAGCTGGAGCGTGATTACGGATATGTACTGCGCGGCAGGTGATGTCAGGGAGTGGGACACTAATAACGGCTGCCGCTCCTGCATTTTCTGCATCGTGCAGGTTACCGCTCTTCTGCATAGATGCCTGTGGCAGAGATCTATATATTTAGCACTGCCATGCCCCAACCCACTCTGTAAAATTAAATGTGCCCTTGTATCCCCAGAGCCCCCAATAATTATTTAATTTGTTTGGATGCACAGCCTTCTGCTTAACGGGCTAAGTTTAAGAGCTGTCAGTTGCCTCCAGTTTAACAGAGGCACAGGGAATTGATTGATTGTCCAGATTGCTGGGGAATGGGGGTGATTTTTACAGATGGTCAAACTTTACTGCAGTCTGTGTAGCCTGGATGTTCAATACTCTGTGCCACTGTTAAAATGGAGACAACTGACAGCTCTTTAACTTAGCCTGTGGGAGGAACAAGATTTTTAGTGTGGTTTTAAAAATATATATAAATTGGTAAGAAAAAAACTACTGCGTTAAGCAGAAGGCTGTGCAACCAAACATATGACCTGGGGGGGGGGATACAGGGGCACATTTCATTTTACAGAGTTGGGGCATGGCAGTGCCAAAAATATAGATCATTATGCAGGAGAGCGGCAACCTGCACAAGGCAGTAATTGCAAGAGCGGCAGCCGTTATTGAATCTGCTGGGTAGCATTGCAGGAGGCCAGGGCCCCCGTCCAGAGTGGTGGACTTCCAGGTTCTACCATAGTTGTTGTTCAGCTACTGCAGTTCAGGACAACTACTGTGAAGAATAACAGAGTGAGTACTCACAACAAAATTACAACAATCTATGTATAGCTGACCATATCACCTCTGACATGCCACTTGTAGCATCTGTGGCAAAGTAATAGTAAAATTATTTGGTTTTTGATTCCCTAACCAAAAAAATATCAAGGCCAAAAAAGGCATAAAACCGGGCTTTGCCTAGTTGCCCTGAGATTTATGTTAGTAAGCCGATCCTTGGCACGATATGTATGCAATTCTTCATTTGTTACCTGAAACATATACTGTTACTCTGCATTATGTACAATATTTGATGATGATTACACAATCTCTCCAAGTTTCTATTTTACAGAACATCTTAAAACAATCACGAGAGCAGAGACCCCTTTTCAGCCAGAAGATTGTGTGCTAGAGGTCAGCAGGGCTGTTTCTATGAGCGATACTGCTTATGGAAGTGACAGGGTTAAACACTGGCTTGGCTATAGCACTGATGCATACCTACGAGTTTAAGCACACATTGGGCCTTGAGCCACGTATATGGCGCATAAATCTTCTGATGATTAACTGTTATCTCAATGATGAATTGTTCTTTATCATTTTTATCCATTTCTTCTGGCACATAATTATCTTTGACGTACAAGATTTATGCACTTGAAGAATTACAGATTTGTAAACTAGTTGCTTTTATTTAGTGATACATGAGCAGGGTGGTACATGCTATGAATTACTATAGTTATTGTGATCACAATAAGTCACTGGCTGATTCATATAATATAAATATAAAACACAAGACCAGAGATAAGTGCCAAACACTATAATGGAACAGGAATGTAAAAAAACAAACAAACAGGGAAGTTTCACCTAAACACCAATGTAAAAGAAGTAAGCTGGTGACATTCCCATGACAATGCTACTAGACAAACAATAATTCTACTGATGGATAAATAATTTGTTCACAATGGGCAGGATTACCAGTAGCGCGTTATGTTTCCTGCGTGATGTGGTTTTTTCTCAATCAATTTCCATTGTGCAGGTATTACAAGTCTTGAAAAATCGTAATTGCGTGCACGCATTTGCCTTTTACGCAACAATCCCTTTGACGCTCAAAGAGCTATAGTTAACAGCTTTGCGCAACAAAAAAGTTTCACAAACACTTTAAAAAAACACATTACAAAGTACAGTTAAACTTATATTAATAATTTCTAATTAAAATTATTACAAAAAAATATTGCACACAAAAGTTATAAGGGCTCAGATACGAGATCTCAGGTGTTAGAAAATAAAAAGCTGATGCAGGGATTTCCCATTGACATATATACACATATATAGAGAAACATGCATTTATATGTATACAGATATGTTTAACTATGGAGATAATGAAAATATTTCACATTACAATCTTATGCACATTAAACAATATAACAGAGGGATTTTTAAATATATTTTCTCATATACAGTAGATCCCGAGATATCTAGACTTATATATTTTCATATACATATCTCGCTATAAATAGATATATCTGTCCAAAAATCATTACATATATAGAAAAACATTTATTTAGAATTAAATAGAACATATCCCATTGCGAAAACAATTTTGCAATATGAAATATTCACATTTCCATGTACACTTTAGGTCACTGGCTTTGCGCAACAGATTCGTTTTTTTATTTTTTATATTTGTCTTTTCCATTGACTTCTATGGGGAATACGTGAAAGCGCATGCACAAAATAAGTAACTTTGCAACTTGTAATAGCTGCGCAACCCCAAATGTGAAAAAGCCATAACGCGAGCAGTGTTTTCGCAACTGATTTACCGTACGACTTGTAATCTTGCCCAATAATAACTGTGATATATATGATATATTCAGGTCTAATGGTTCTTGCTTAGTTAGCATAGATAGGCATGTTGTAGTCAAGGAATCTGACAAAGACAAATAAAGATGGTTGCTTGGTACAGTTACCTGTTTCCTCATGGTCTCCTGGCAGAGGGACCTCCAGATACTGGTGGTATGTAGTAATCCTAGTGCCATCTGGGTGTTCCACGATCTTGGTGCCATCACTCCTCAGCACAAACACTAGTTGGTCCTCTCGAGTTATCATCACCTAGAGAGGTAATATTTTTGGTTTATCTTTCATCACTAAAAATGAAAATATTCTGTAAATATATTTATTTGGGACAAGTAGGACTAACACGTACACATGGGGGTTCTGAAAGAAGTATAATGTGAAGCCCATCACATGACAACCATTTTTGAGATGGGCATAAGAATGATGAACGCTGCTGCTATAAGCACGGACATCAGTCACTTCACAGAGCTTGCATATGATATAGAGAGTAAGCATGTGACTTGTCAGCTCAGCTATAACTACCTAGTGGTCAGAGAGCGCCACCCTGCACTGTGCGAGCATATAAGATAGAGACAGAGTAAGCATGTGACTTGTCAGCTCAGCTATAACTACCTAGTGGTCAGAGAGCGCGGCCATGCACTGTGCGAGCATATGAGATGGAGACAGAGTAAGCATGTGACTTGTCAGCTCAGCTATAACTACCTAGTGGTCAGAGAGCGCCGTCCTGCACTGTGCGAGCATATGAGATGGAGACAGAGTAAGCATGTGACTTGTCAGCTCAGCTATAACTACCTAGTGGTCAGAGAGCGCCGCCCTGCACTGTGCGAGCATATGAGATAGAGACAGAGTAAGCATGTGACTTGTCAGCTCAGCTATAACTACCTAGTGGTCAGAGAGCGCCGTCATGCACTGTGCGAGCATATGAGATAGAGACAGAGTAAGCATGTGACTTGTCAGCTCAGCTATAACTACCTAGTGGTCAGAGAGCGCCGCCATGCACTGTGCGAGCATAAGAGATAGAGACAGAGTAAGCATGTGACTTGTCAGCTCAGCTATAACTACCTAGTGGTCAGAGAGCGCGGCCCTGCACTGTGCGAGCATATGATATAGAGACAGAGTAAGCATGTGACTTGTCAGCTCAGCTATAACTACCTAGTGGTCAGAGAGCGCCGCCCTGCACTGTGCGAGCATATGAGATAGAGACAGAGTAAGCATGTGACTTGTCAGCTCAGCTATAACTACCTAGTGGTCAGAGAGCGCCGCCCTGCACTGTGCGAGCTTATGAGGGAGAGACAGAGTAAGCATGTGACTTGTCAGCTCAGCTATAACTACCTAGTGGTCAGAGAGCGCGGCCCTGCACTGTGCGAGCATATGAGATAGAGACAGAGTAAGCATGTGACTTGTCAGCTCAGCTATAACTACCTAGTGGTCAGAGAGTGCCGCCCTGCACTGTGCGAGCATATGAGAGGGAGACAGAGTAAGCATGTGACTTGTCAGCTCAGCTATAACTACCTAGTGGTCAGAGAGCGCCACCCTGCACTGTGCGAGCATATGAGATAGAGACAGAGTAAGCATGTGACTTGTCAGCTCAGCTATAACTACCTAGTGGTCAGAGAGCGCCGCCATGCACTGTGCGAGCATAAGAGATAGAGACAGAGTAAGCATGTGACTTGTCAGCTCAGCTATAACTACCTAGTGGTCAGAGAGCGCGGCCCTGCACTGTGCGAGCATATGATATAGAGACAGAGTAAGCATGTGACTTGTCAGCTCAGCTATAACTACCTAGTGGTCAGAGAGCGCCGCCCTGCACTGTGCGAGCATATGAGAGGGAGACAGAGTAAGCATGTGACTTGTCAGCTCAGCTATAACTACCTAGTGGTCATAGAGCGCCGCCCTGCACTGTGCGAGCATATGAGATAGAGACAGAGTAAGCATGTGACTTGTCAGCTCAGCTATAACTACCTAGTGGTCAGAGAGCGCCGCCCTGCACTGTGCGAGCATATGATATAGAGACAGAGTAAGCATGTGACTTGTCAGCTCAGCTATAACTACCTAGTGGTCAGAGAGCGCCGCCATGCACTGTGCGAGCATATGAGATAGAGACAGAGTAAGCATATGACTTGTCAGCTCAGCTATAACTACCTAGTGGTCAGAGAGCGCCGCCCTGCACTGTGCGAGCATATGAGAGGGAGACAGAGTAAGCATGTGACTTGTCAGCTCAGCTATAACTACCTAGTGGTCAGAGAGCGCCGCCATGCACTGTGCGAGCATATGAGATAGAGACAGAGTAAGCATGTGACTTGTCAGCTCAGCTATAACTACCTAGTGGTCAGAGAGCGCCGCCCTGCATTGTGCGAGCATATGAGATAGAGACAGAGTAAGTATGTGACTTGTCAGCTCAGCTATAACTACCTAGTGGTCAGAGAGTGCCGCCCTGCACTGTGCGAGCATATGAGAGGGAGACAGAGTAAGCATGTGACTTGTCAGCTCAGCTATAACTACCTAGTGGTCAGAGAGCGCCGCCATGCACTGTGCGAGCATATGATATAGAGACAGAGTAAGCATGTGACTTGTCAGCTCAGCTATAACTACCTAGTGGTCAGAGAGCGCCGCCCTGCACTGTGCGAGCATATGAGAGGGAGACAGAGTAAGCATGTGACTTGTCAGCTCAGCTATAACTACCTAGTGGTCAGAGAGCGCCGCCATGCACTGTGCGAGCATATAAGATAGAGACAGAGTAAGCATGTGACTTGTCAGATCAGCTATAACTACCTAGTGGTCAGAGAGCGCTGTCATGCACTGTGCGAGCATATGAGATAGAGACAGAGTAAGCATAGGACTTGTCAGCTCAGCTATAACTACCTAGTGGTCAGAGAGCGCCGCCCTGCACTGTGCGAGCATATGAGAGGGAGACAGAGTAAGCATGTGACTTGTCAGCTCAGCTATAACTACCTAGTGGTCAGAGAGCGCCGCCATGCACTGTGCGAGCATATGAGAGGGAGACAGAGTAAGCATGTGACTTGTCAGCTCAGCTATAACTATCTAGTGGTCAGAGAGCGCCGTCATGCACTGTGCGAGCATATGAGAGGGAGACAGAGTAAGCATGTGACTTGTCAGCTCAGCTATAACTACCTAGTGGTCAGAGAGCGCCGCCCTGCACTGTGCGAGCATATGAGATAGAGACAGAGTAAGCATATGACTTGTCAGCTCAGCTATAACTACCTAGTGGTCAGAGAGCGCCGCCCTGCACTGTGCGAGCATATGAGAGGGAGACAGAGTAAGCATGTGACTTGTCAGCTCAGCTATAACTACCTAGTGGTCAGAGAGCGCCACCCTGCACTGTGCGAGCATATGAGATAGAGACAGAGTAAGCATGTGACTTGTCAGCTCAGCTATAACTACCTAGTGGTCAGAGAGCGCCGCCATGCACTGTGCGAGCATATGAGATAGAGACAGAGTAAGCATGTGACTTGTCAGCTCAGCTATAACTACCTAGTGGTCAGAGAGCGCCGCCCTGCACTGTGCGAGCATATGAGATAGAGACAGAGTAAGTATGTGACTTGTCAGCTCAGCTATAACTACCTAGTGGTCAAAGAGTGCCGCCCTGCACTGTGCGAGCATATGAGAGGGAGACAGAGTAAGCATGTGACTTGTCAGCTCAGCTATAACTACCTAGTGGTCAGAGAGCGCCGCCATGCACTGTGCGAGCATATGATATAGAGACAGAGTAAGCATGTGACTTGTCAGCTCAGCTATAACTACCTAGTGGTCAGAGAGCGCCGCCCTCCACTGTGCGAGCATATGAGATGGAGACAGAGTAAGTATGTGACTTGTCAGCTCAGCTATAACTACCTAGTGGTCAGAGAGCGCCGCCATGCATTGTGCGAGCTTATGAGGGAGAGACAGAGTAAGCATGTGACTTGTCAGCTCAGCTATAACTACCTAGTGGTCAGAGAGCACCGCCCTGCACTGTGCGAGCATATGAGAGGGAGACAGAGTAAGCATGTGACTTGTCAGCTCAGCTATAACTACCTAGTGGTCAGAGAGCACCGCCCTGAACTGTGCGAGCATATGAGAGGGAGACAGAGTAAGCATGTGACTTGTCAGCTCAGCTATAACTACCTAGTGGTCAGAGAGTGCCGCCCTGCACTGTGCGAGCATATGAGATAGAGACAGAGTAAGCATGTGACTTGTCAGCTCAGCTATAACTACCTAGTGGTCAGAGAGCGCCGCCCTGCACTGTGCGAGCATATGAGAGGGAGACAGAGTAAGCATATGACTTGTCAGCTCAGCTATAACTACCTAGTGGTCAGAGAGCGCCGTCATGCACTGTGCAAGCATATGAGAGGGAGACAGAGTAAGCATGTGACTTGTCAGCTCAGCTATAACTACCTAGTGGTCAGAGAGCACCGCCCTGCACTGTGCGAGCATATGAGATGGAGACAGAGTAAGCATGTGACTTGTCAGCTCAGCTATAACTACCTAGTGGTCAGAGAGCACCGCCATGCACTGTGCGAGCATATGAGGGAGAGACAGAGTAAGCATGTGACTTGTCAGCTCAGCTATAACTACCTAGTGGTCAGAGAGTGCCGCCCTGCACTGTGCGAGCATATGAGATAGAGACAGAGTAAGCATGTGACTTGTCAGCTCAGCTATAACTACCTAGTGGTCAGAGAGCACCGCCCTGCACTGTGCGAGCATATGAGATGGAGACAGAGTAAGTATGTGACTTGTCAGCTCAGCTATAACTACCTAGTGGTCAGAGAGCGCCGCCATGCACTGTGCGAGCTTATGAGAGGGAGACAGAGTAAGCATGTGACTTGTCAGCTCAGCTATAACTACCTAGTGGTCAGAGAGCGCCGCCCTGCACTGTGCGAGCATATGAGATAGAGACAGAGTAAGCATGTGACTTGTCAGCTCAGCTATAACTACCTAGTGGTCAGAGAGTGCCGCCATGCACTGTGCGAGCATATGAGATAGAGACAGAGTAAGCATGTGACTTGTCAGCTAAGCTATAACTACCTACTGGTCAGAGAGCGCCGCCCTGCACTGTGCGAGCATATGAGAGGGAGACAGAGTAAGCATGTGACTTGTCAGCTCAGCTATAACTACCTACTGGTCAGAGAGCGCCGCCCTGCACTGTGCAAGCATATGAGATAGAGACAGAGTAAGCATGTGACTTGTCAGCTCAGCTATAACTACCTAGTGGTCAGAGAGCGCTGTCATGCACTGTGCGAGCATATGAGATAGAGACAGAGTAAGCATGTGACTTGTCAGCTCAGCTATAACTACCTAGTGGTCAGAGAGTGCCGTCATGCACTGTGCGAGCATATGAGATAGAGACAGAGTAAGCATGTGACTTGTCAGCTCAGCTATAACTACCTAGTGGTCAGAGAGCGCCACCATGCACTGTGCGAGCATATGAGAGGGAGACAGAGTAAGCATGTGACTTGTCAGCTCAGCTATAACTACCTAGTGGTCAGAGAGCGCCGCCCTGCACTGTGCGAGCATATGAGATAGAGACAGAGTAAGCCTGTGACTTGTCAGCTCAGCTATAACTACCTAGTGGTCAGAGAGCACCGCCCTGCACTGTGCGAGCATATGAGATGGAGACAGAGTAAGTATGTGACTTGTCAGCTCAGCTATAACTACCTAGTGGTCAGAGAGCACTACCCTGCACTGTGCGAGCTTATGATATAGAGACAGAGTAAGCATGTGACTTGTCAGCTCAGCTATAACTACCTAGTGGTCAGAGAGCGCCGTCCTGCACTGTGCGAGCATATGAGAGGGAGACAGAGTAAGCATGTGACTTGTCAGCTCAGCTATAACTACCTAGTGGTCAGAGAGCGCCGCCATGCACTATGCGAGCATATGAGATAGAGACAGAGTAAGCATGTGACTTGTCAGCTCAGCTATAACTACCTAGTGGTCAGAGAGTGCCGCCCTGCACTGTGCGAGCATATGAGATAGAGACAGAGTAAGCATGTGACTTGTCAGCTCAGCTATAACTACCTAGTGGTCAGAGAGCGCCGTCCTGCACTGTGCGAGCATATGAGAGGGAGACAGAGTAAGCATGTGACTTGTCAGCTCAGCTATAACTACCTAGTGGTCAGAGAGCGCCGCCATGCACTGTGCGAGCATATGAGATAGAGACAGAGTAAGCATGTGACTTGTCAGCTCAGCTATAACTACCTAGTGGTCAGAGAGCGCCGCCCTGCACTGTGCGAGCATATGAGATGGAGACAGAGTAAGTATGTGACTTGTCAGCTCAGCTATAACTACCTAGTGGTCAGAGAGCGCCGCCATGCATTGTGCGAGCTTATGAGGGAGAGACAGAGTAAGCATGTGACTTGTCAGCTCAGCTATAACTACCTAGTGGTCAGAGAGCACCGCCCTGCACTGTGCGAGCATATGAGAGGGAGACAGAGTAAGCATGTGACTTGTCAGCTCAGCTATAACTACCTAGTGGTCAGAGAGTCCCGCCCTGCACTGTGCGAGCATATGAGATAGAGACAGAGTAAGCATGTGACTTGTCAGCTCAGCTATAACTACCTAGTGGTCAGAGAGCGCCGCCCTGCACTGTGCGAGCATATGAGAGGGAGACAGAGTAAGCATATGACTTGTCAGCTCAGCTATAACTACCTAGTGGTCAGAGAGCGCCGTCATGCACTGTGCAAGCATATGAGAGGGAGACAGAGTAAGCATGTGACTTGTCAGCTCAGCTATAACTACCTAGTGGTCAGAGAGCACCGCCATGCACTGTGCGAGCATATGAGGGAGAGACAGAGTAAGCATGTGACTTGTCAGCTCAGCTATAACTACCTAGTGGTCAGAGAGTGCCGCCCTGCACTGTGCGAGCATATGAGATAGAGACAGAGTAAGCATGTGACTTGTCAGCTCAGCTATAACTACCTAGTGGTCAGAGAGCACCGCCCTGCGCTGTGCGAGCATATGAGATGGAGACAGAGTAAGTATGTGACTTGTCAGCTCAGCTATAACTACCTAGTGGTCAGAGAGCGCCGCCATGCACTGTGCGAGCTTATGAGAGGGAGACAGAGTAAGCATGTGACTTGTCAGCTCAGCTATAACTACCTAGTGGTCAGAGAGCGCCGCCCTGCACTGTGCGAGCATATGAGATAGAGACAGAGTAAGCATGTGACTTGTCAGCTCAGCTATAACTACCTAGTGGTCAGAGAGTGCCGCCATGCACTGTGCGAGCATATGAGATAGAGACAGAGTAAGCATGTGACTTGTCAGCTAAGCTATAACTACCTACTGGTCAGAGAGCGCCGCCCTGCACTGTGCGAGCATATGAGAGGGAGACAGAGTAAGCATGTGACTTGTCAGCTCAGCTATAACTACCTACTGGTCAGAGAGCGCCGCCCTGCACTGTGCAAGCATATGAGATAGAGACAGAGTAAGCATGTGACTTGTGAGCTCAGCTATAACTACCTAGTGGTCAGAGAGCGCTGTCATGCACTGTGCGAGCATATGAGATAGAGACAGAGTAAGCATGTGACTTGTCAGCTCAGCTATAACTACCTAGTGGTCAGAGAGTGCCGTCATGCACTGTGCGAGCATATGAGATAGAGACAGAGTAAGCATGTGACTTGTCAGCTCAGCTATAACTACCTAGTGGTCAGAGAGCGCCACCATGCACTGTGCGAGCATATGAGAGGGAGACAGAGTAAGCATGTGACTTGTCAGCTCAGCTATAACTACCTAGTGGTCAGAGAGCGCCGCCCTGCACTGTGCGAGCATATGAGATAGAGACAGAGTAAGCCTGTGACTTGTCAGCTCAGCTATAACTACCTAGTGGTCAGAGAGCACCGCCCTGCACTGTGCGAGCATATGAGATGGAGACAGAGTAAGTATGTGACTTGTCAGCTCAGCTATAACTACCTAGTGGTCAGAGAGCACTGCCCTGCACTGTGCGAGCTTATGATATAGAGACAGAGTAAGCATGTGACTTGTCAGCTCAGCTATAACTACCTAGTGGTCAGAGAGCGCCATCCTGCACTGTGCGAGCATATGAGAGGGAGACAGAGTAAGCATGTGACTTGTCAGCTCAGCTATAACTACCTAGTGGTCAGAGAGCGCCGCCATGCACTATGCGAGCATATGAGATAGAGACAGAGTAAGCATGTGACTTGTCAGCTCAGCTATAACTACCTAGTGGTCAGAGAGTGCCGCCCTGCACTGTGCGAGCATATGAGATAGAGACAGAGTAAGCATGTGACTTGTCAGCTCAGCTATAACTACCTAGTGGTCAGAGAGCGCCGTCCTGCACTGTGCGAGCATATGAGAGGGAGACAGAGTAAGCATGTGACTTGTCAGCTCAGCTATAACTACCTAGTGGTCAGAGAGCGCCGCCCTGCCATATGCGAGCATATGAGATAGAGACAGAGTAAGCATGTGACTTGTCAGCTCAGCTATAACTACCTAGTGGTCAGAGAGCGCCGCCATGCACTATGCGAGCATATGAGATAGAGACAGAGTAAGCATGTGACTTGTCAGCTCAGCTATAACTACCTAGTGGTCAGAGAGTGCCGCCATGCACTGTGCGAGCATATGAGATAGAGACAGAGTAAGCATGTGACTTGTCAGCTCAGCTATAACTACCTAGTGGTCAGAGAGCGCCGCCATGCACTATGCGAGCATATGAGATAGAGACAGAGTAAGCATGTGACTTGTCAGCTCAGCTATAACTACCTAGTGGTCAGAGAGTGCCGCCCTGCACTGTGCGAGCATATGAGATAGAGACAGAGTAAGCATGTGACTTGTCAGCTCAGCTATAACTACCTAGTGGTCAGAGAGCGCCGTCCTGCACTGTGCGAGCATATGAGAGGGAGACAGAGTAAGCATGTGACTTGTCAGCTCAGCTATAACTACCTAGTGGTCAGAGAGCGCCGCCCTGCCATATGCGAGCATATGAGATAGAGACAGAGTAAGCATGTGACTTGTCAGCTCAGCTATAACTACCTAGTGGTCAGAGAGCGCCGCCATGCACTATGCGAGCATATGAGAGGGAGACAGAGTAAGCATGTGACTTGTCAGCTCAGCTATAACTACCTAGTGGTCAGAGAGCGCCGCCCTGCCATATGCGAGCATATGAGATAGAGACAGAGTAAGCATGTGACTTGTCAGCTCAGCTATAACTACCTAGTGGTCAGAGAGCGCCGCCCTGCCATATGCGAGCATATGAGATAGAGACAGAGTAAGCATGTGACTTGTCAGCTCAGCTATAACTACCTAGTGGTCAGAGAGCGCCGCCATGCACTATGCGAGCATATGAGATAGAGACAGAGTAAGCATGTGACTTGTCAGCTCAGCTATAACTACCTAGTGGTCAGAGAGTGCCGCCATGCACTGTGCGAGCATATGAGATAGAGACAGAGTAAGCATGTGACTTGTCAGCTCAGCTATAACTACCTAGTGGTCAGAGAGCGCCGCCATGCACTATGCGAGCATATGAGATAGAGACAGAGTAAGCATGTGACTTGTCAGCTCAGCTATAACTACCTAGTGGTCAGAGAGCGCCGCCCTGCACTGTGCGAGCATATGAGATAGAGACAGAGTAAGCATGTGACTTGTCAGCTCAGCTATAACTACCTAGTGGTCAGAGAGCGCCGTCCTGCACTGTGCGAGCATATGAGAGGGAGACAGAGTAAGCATGTGACTTGTCAGCTCAGCTATAACTACCTAGTGGTCAGAGAGCGCCGCCCTGCAATATGCGAGCATATGAGATAGAGACAGAGTAAGCATGTGACTTGTCAGCTCAGCTATAACTACCTAGTGGTCAGAGAGCGCCGCCATGCACTATGCGAGCATATGAGATAGAGACAGAGTAAGCATGTGACTTGTCAGCTCAGCTATAACTACCTAGTGGTCAGAGAGTGCCGCCATGCACTGTGCGAGCATATGAGATAGAGACAGAGTAAGCATGTGACTTGTCAGCTCAGCTATAACTACCTAGTGGTCAGAGAGCGCCGCCATGCACTATGCGAGCATATGAGATAGAGACAGAGTAAGCATGTGACTTGTCAGCTCAGCTATAACTACCTAGTGGTCAGAGAGCGCCGCCCTGCACTGTGCGAGCATATGAGATAGAGACAGAGTAAGCATGTGACTTGTCAGCTCAGCTATAACTACCTAGTGGTCAGAGAGCGCCGTCCTGCACTGTGCGAGCATATGAGAGGGAGACAGAGTAAGCATGTGACTTGTCAGCTCAGCTATAACTACCTAGTGGTCAGAGAGCGCCGCCCTGCACTATGCGAGCATATGAGATAGAGACAGAGTAAGCATGTGACTTGTCAGCTCAGCTATAACTACCTAGTGGTCAGAGAGCGCCGCCATGCACTATGCGAGCATATGAGAGGGAGACAGAGTAAGCATGTGACTTGTCAGCTCAGCTATAACTACCTAGTGGTCAGAGAGCGCCGCCCTGCACTATGCGAGCATATGAGATAGAGACAGAGTAAGCATGTGACTTGTCAGCTCAGCTATAACTACCTAGTGGTCAGAGAGCGCCGCCCTGCCATATGCGAGCATATGAGATAGAGACAGAGTAAGCATGTGACTTGTCAGCTCAGCTATAACTACCTAGTGGTCAGAGAGCGCCGCCATGCACTATGCGAGCATATGAGATAGAGACAGAGTAAGCATGTGACTTGTCAGCTCAGCTATAACTACCTAGTGGTCAGAGAGTGCCGCCATGCACTGTGCGAGCATATGAGATAGAGACAGAGTAAGCATGTGACTTGTCAGCTCAGCTATAACTACCTAGTGGTCAGAGAGCGCCGCCATGCACTATGCGAGCATATGAGATAGAGACAGAGTAAGCATGTGACTTGTCAGCTCAGCTATAACTACCTAGTGGTCAGAGAGTGCCGCCCTGCACTGTGCGAGCATATGAGATAGAGACAGAGTAAGCATGTGACTTGTCAGCTCAGCTATAACTACCTAGTGGTCAGAGAGCGCCGTCCTGCACTGTGCGAGCATATGAGAGGGAGACAGAGTAAGCATGTGACTTGTCAGCTCAGCTATAACTACCTAGTGGTCAGAGAGCGCCGCCCTGCCATATGCGAGCATATGAGATAGAGACAGAGTAAGCATGTGACTTGTCAGCTCAGCTATAACTACCTAGTGGTCAGAGAGCGCCGCCATGCACTATGCGAGCATATGAGATAGAGACAGAGTAAGCATGTGACTTGTCAGCTCAGCTATAACTACCTAGTGGTCAGAGAGTGCCGCCATGCACTGTGCGAGCATATGAGATAGAGACAGAGTAAGCATGTGACTTGTCAGCTCAGCTATAACTACCTACTGGTCAGAGAGTGCCGCCCTGCACTGTGCGAGCATATGAGAGGGAGACAGAGTAAGCATGTGACTTGTCAGCTCAGCTATAACTACCTACTGGTCAGAGAGTGCCGCCCTGCACTGTGCGAGCATATGAGAGGGAGACAGAGTAAGCATGTGACTTGTCAGCTCAGCTATAACTACCTAGTGGTCAGAGAGCGCCGTCCTGCACTGTGCGAGCATATGAGAGGGAGACAGAGTAAGCATGTGACTTGTCAGCTCAGCTATAACTACCTAGTGGTCAGAGAGCGCCGCCATGCACTGTGCGAGCATATGAGAGGGAGACAGAGTAAGCATGTGACTTGTCAGCTCAGCTATAACTACCTAGTGGTCAGAGAGCGCCGCCATGCACTGTGCGAGCATATGAGAGGGAGACAGAGTAAGCATGTGACTTGTCAGCTCAGCTATAACTACCTAGTGGTCAGAGAGCGCTGTCATGCACTGTGCGAGCATATGAGATAGAGACAGAGTAAGCATGTGACTTGTCAGCTCAGCTATAACTACCTAGTGGTCAGAGAGCGCTGCCCTGCACTGTGCGAGCTTATGATATAGAGACAGAGTAAGCATGTGACTTGTCAGCTCAGCTATAACTACCTAGTGGTCAGAGAGCGCTGCCCTGCACTGTGCGAGCTTATGAGATAGAGACAGAGTAAGCATGTGACTTGTCAGCTCAGCTATAACTACCTAGTGGTCAGAGAGCGCCTCCATGCACTGTGCGAGCATATGAGAGGGAGACAGAGTAAGCATGTGACTTGTCAGCTCAGCTATAACTACCTAGTGGTCAGAGAGCTCCGCCCTGCACTGTGCGAGCATATGAGAGGGAGACAGAGTAAGCATGTGACTTGTCAGCTCAGCTATAACTACCTAGTGGTCAGAGAGCACTGCCCTGCACTGTGCGAGCTTATGATATAGAGACAGAGTAAGCATGTGACTTGTCAGCTCAGCTATAACTACCTAGTGGTCAGAGAGTGCCGCCCTGCACTGTGCGAGCATATGAGAGGGAGACAGAGTAAGCATGTGACTTGTCAGCTCAGCTATAACTACCTAGTGGTCAGAGAGCGCCGCCATGCACTGTGCGAGCATATGATATAGAGACAGAGTAAGCATGTGACTTGTCAGCTCAGCTATAACTACCTAGTGGTCAGAGAGCGCCGCCCTGCACTGTGCGAGCATATGAGATGGAGACAGAGTAAGTATGTGACTTGTCAGCTCAGCTATAACTACCTAGTGGTCAGAGAGCGCCGCCATGCATTGTGCGAGCTTATGAGGGAGAGACAGAGTAAGCATGTGACTTGTCAGCTCAGCTATAACTACCTAGTGGTCAGAGAGCACCGCCCTGCACTGTGCGAGCATATGAGAGGGAGACAGAGTAAGCATGTGACTTGTCAGCTCAGCTATAACTACCTAGTGGTCAGAGAGCACCGCCCTGCACTGTGCGAGCATATGAGAGGGAGACAGAGTAAGCATGTGACTTGTCAGCTCAGCTATAACTACCTAGTGGTCAGAGAGTGCCGCCCTGCACTGTGCGAGCATATGAGATAGAGACAGAGTAAGCATGTGACTTGTCAGCTCAGCTATAACTACCTAGTGGTCAGAGAGCGCCGCCCTGCACTGTGCGAGCATATGAGAGGGAGACAGAGTAAGCATATGACTTGTCAGCTCAGCTATAACTACCTAGTGGTCAGAGAGCGCCGTCATGCACTGTGCAAGCATATGAGAGGGAGACAGAGTAAGCATGTGACTTGTCAGCTCAGCTATAACTACCAAGTGGTCAGAGAGCACCGCCCTGCACTGTGCGAGCATATGAGATGGAGACAGAGTAAGCATGTGACTTGTCAGCTCAGCTATAACTACCTAGTGGTCAGAGAGCGCCGCCATGCACTGTGCGAGCATATGAGGGAGAGACAGAGTAAGCATGTGACTTGTCAGCTCAGCTATAACTACCTAGTGGTCAGAGAGTGCCGCCCTGCACTGTGCGAGCATATGAGATAGAGACAGAGTAAGCATGTGACTTGTCAGCTCAGCTATAACTACCTAGTGGTCAGAGAGCACCGCCCTGCACTGTGCGAGCATATGAGATGGAGACAGAGTAAGTATGTGACTTGTCAGCTCAGCTATAACTACCTAGTGGTCAGAGAGCGCCGCCATGCACTGTGCGAGCTTATGAGAGGGAGACAGAGTAAGCATGTGACTTGTCAGCTCAGCTATAACTACCTAGTGGTCAGAGAGCGCCGCCCTGCACTGTGCGAGCATATGAGATAGAGACAGAGTAAGCATGTGACTTGTAAGCTCAGCTATAACTACCTAGTGGTCAGAGAGTGCCGCCATGCACTGTGCGAGCATATGAGATAGAGACAGAGTAAGCATGTGACTTGTCAGCTAAGCTATAACTACCTACTGGTCAGAGAGCGCCGCCCTGCACTGTGCGAGCATATGAGAGGGAGACAGAGTAAGCATGTGACTTGTCAGCTCAGCTATAACTACCTACTGGTCAGAGAGCGCCGCCCTGCACTGTGCAAGCATATGAGATAGAGACAGAGTAAGCATGTGACTTGTCAGCTCAGCTATAACTACCTAGTGGTCAGAGAGCGCTGTCATGCACTGTGCGAGCATATGAGATAGAGACAGAGTAAGCATGTGACTTGTCAGCTCAGCTATAACTACCTAGTGGTCAGAGAGTGCCGTCATGCACTGTGCGAGCATATGAGATAGAGACAGAGTAAGCATGTGACTTGTCAGCTCAGCTATAACTACCTAGTGGTCAGAGAGTGCCACCATGCACTGTGCGAGCATATGAGAGGGAGACAGAGTAAGCATGTGACTTGTCAGCTCAGCTATAACTACCTAGTGGTCAGAGAGCGCCGCCCTGCACTGTGCGAGCATATGAGATAGAGACAGAGTAAGCATGTGACTTGTCAGCTCAGCTATAACTACCTAGTGGTCAGAGAGCACCGCCCTGCACTGTGCGAGCATATGAGATGGAGACAGAGTAAGTATGTGACTTGTCAGCTCAGCTATAACTACCTAGTGGTCAGAGAGCACTGCCCTGCACTGTGCGAGCTTATGATATAGAGACAGAGTAAGCATGTGACTTGTCAGCTCAGCTATAACTACCTAGTGGTCAGAGAGCGCCGTCCTGCACTGTGCAAGCATATGAGAGGGAGACAGAGTAAGCATGTGACTTGTCAGCTCAGCTATAACTACCTAGTGGTCAGAGAGCGCCACCATGCACTATGCGAGCATATGAGATAGAGACAGAGTAAGCATGTGACTTGTCAGCTCAGCTATAACTACCTAGTGGTCAGAGAGTGCCGCCATGCACTGTGCAAGCATATGAGATAGAGACAGAGTAAGCATGTGACTTGTCAGCTCAGCTATAACTACCTAGTGGTCAGAGAGCGCCGTCCTGCACTGTGCGAGCATATGAGAGGGAGACAGAGTAAGCATGTGACTTGTCAGCTCAGCTATAACTACCTAGTGGTCAGAGAGCGCCGCCCTGCACTGTGCGAGCATATGAGATAGAGACAGAGTAAGCATGTGACTTGTCAGCTCAGCTATAACTACCTAGTGGTCAGAGAGCGCCGCCATGCACTATGCGAGCATATGAGATAGAGACAGAGTAAGCATGTGACTTGTCAGCTCAGCTATAACTACCTAGTGGTCAGAGAGTGCCGCCATGCACTGTGCGAGCATATGAGATAGAGACAGAGTAAGCATGTGACTTGTCAGCTCAGCTATAACTACCTAGTGGTCAGAGAGCGCTGCCCTGCACTGTGCAAGCTTATGATATAGAGACAGAGTAAGCATGTGACTTGTCAGCTCAGCTATAACTACCTAGTGGTCAGAGAGCGCTGCCCTGCACTGTGCGAGCATATGAGATGGAGACAGAGTAAGTATGTGACTTTTCAGCTCAGCTATAACTACCTAGTGGTCAGAGAGCGCCGCCATGCACTGTGCGAGCTTATGAGAGGGAGACAGAGTAAGCATGTGACTTGTCAGCTCAGCTATAACTACCTAGTGGTCAGAGAGCGCCGCCCTGCACTGTGCGAGCATATGAGATAGAGACAGAGTAAGCATGTGACTTGTCAGCTCAGCTATAACTACCTAGTGGTCAGAGAGCGCCGTCATGCACTGTGCGAGCATATGAGATAGAGACAGAGTAAGCATGTGACTTGTCAGCTCAGCTATAACTACCTACTGGTCAGAGAGCGCCGCCCTGCACTGTGCGAGCATATGAGAGGGAGACAAAGTAAGCATGTGACTTGTCAGCTCAGCTATAACTACCTACTGGTCAGAGAGCGCCGCCCTGCACTGTGCAAGCATATGAGATAGAGACAGAGTAAGCATGTGACTTGTCAGCTCAGCTATAACTACCTAGTGGTCAGAGAGCGCTGTCATGCACTGTGCGAGCATATGAGATAGAGACAGAGTAAGCATGTGACTTGTCAGCTCAGCTATAACTACCTAGTGGTCAGAGAGTGCCGTCATGCACTGTGCGAGCATATGAGATAGAGACAGAGTAAGCATGTGACTTGTCAGCTCAGCTATAACTACCTAGTGGTCAGAGAGTGCCACCATGCACTGTGCGAGCATATGAGAGGGAGACAGAGTAAGCATGTGACTTGTCAGCTCAGCTATAACTACCTAGTGGTCAGAGAGCGCCGCCCTGCACTGTGCGAGCATATGAGATAGAGACAGAGTAAGCATGTGACTTGTCAGCTCAGCTATAACTACCTAGTGGTCAGAGAGCACCGCCCTGCACTGTGCGAGCATATGAGATGGAGACAGAGTAAGTATGTGACTTGTCAGCTCAGCTATAACTACCTAGTGGTCAGAGAGCGCGGCCCTGCACTGTGCAAGCATATGAGATGGAGACAGAGTAAGCATGTGACTTGTCAGCTCAGCTATAACTACCTAGTGGTCAGAGAGCACCGCCCTGCACTGTGCGAGCATATGAGATGGAGACAGAGTAAGTATGTGACTTGTCAGCTCAGCTATAACTACCTAGTGGTCAGAGAGCGCGGCCCTGCACTGTGCGAGCATATGAGATGGAGACAGAGTAAGTATGTGACTTGTCAGCTCAGCTATAACTACCTAGTGGTCAGAGAGCACTGCCCTGCACTGTGCGAGCTTATGATATAGAGACAGAGTAAGCATGTGACTTGTCAGCTCAGCTATAACTACCTACTGGTCAGAGAGCGCCGCCCTGCACTGTGCGAGCATATGAGAGGGAGACAGAGTAAGCATGTGACTTGTCAGCTCAGCTATAACTACCTACTGGTCAGAGAGCGCCGCCCTGCACTGTGCAAGCATATGAGATAGAGACAGAGTAAGCATGTGACTTGTCAGCTCAGCTATAACTACCTAGTGGTCAGAGAGCGCTGTCATGCACTGTGCGAGCATATGAGATAGAGACAGAGTAAGCATGTGACTTGTCAGCTCAGCTATAACTACCTAGTGGTCAGAGAGTGCCGTCATGCACTGTGCGAGCATATGAGATAGAGACAGAGTAAGCATGTGACTTGTCAGCTCAGCTATAACTACCTAGTGGTCAGAGAGTGCCGTCATGCACTGTGCGAGCATATGAGAGGGAGACAGAGTAAGCATGTGACTTGTCAGCTCAGCTATAACTACCTAGTGGTCAGAGAGCGCCGCCCTGCACTGTGCGAGCATATGAGATAGAGACAGAGTAAGCATGTGACTTGTCAGCTCAGCTATAACTACCTAGTGGTCAGAGAGCACCGCCCTGCACTGTGCGAGCATATGAGATGGAGACAGAGTAAGCATGTGACTTGTCAGCTCAGCTATAACTACCTAGTGGTCAGAGAGCACTGCCCTGCACTGTGCGAGCTTATGATATAGAGACAGAGTAAGCATGTGACTTGTCAGCTCAGCTATAACTACCTAGTGGTCAGAGAGCGCCGTCCTGCACTGTGCGAGCATATGAGAGGGAGACAGAGTAAGCATGTGACTTGTCAGCTCAGCTATAACTACCTAGTGGTCAGAGAGCGCCGCCATGCACTGTGCGAGCATATGAGATAGAGACAGAGTAAGCATGTGACTTGTCAGCTCAGCTATAACTACCTAGTGGTCAGAGAGTGCCGCCATGCACTGTGCAAGCATATGAGATAGAGACAGAGTAAGCATGTGACTTGTCAGCTCAGCTATAACTACCTAGTGGTCAGAGAGCGCCGTCCTGCACTGTGCGAGCATATGAGAGGGAGACAGAGTAAGCATGTGACTTGTCAGCTCAGCTATAACTACCTAGTGGTCAGAGAGCGCCGCCCTGCACTATGCGAGCATATGAGATAGAGACAGAGTAAGCATGTGACTTGTCAGCTCAGCTATAACTACCTAGTGGTCAGAGAGCGCCGCCATGCACTATGCGAGCATATGAGATAGAGACAGAGTAAGCATGTGACTTGTCAGCTCAGCTATAACTACCTAGTGGTCAGAGAGTGCCGCCATGCACTGTGCGAGCATATGAGATAGAGACAGAGTAAGCATGTGACTTGTCAGCTCAGCTATAACTACCTAGTGGTCAGAGAGCGCTGCCCTGCACTGTGCGAGCTTATGATATAGAGACAGAGTAAGCATGTGACTTGTCAGCTCAGCTATAACTACCTAGTGGTCAGAGAGTGCCGTCATGCACTGTGCGAGCATATGAGATAGAGACAGAGTAAGCATGTGACTTGTCAGCTCAGCTATAACTACCTAGTGGTCAGAGAGTGCCACCATGCACTGTGCGAGCATATGAGAGGGAGACAGAGTAAGCATGTGACTTGTCAGCTCAGCTATAACTACCTAGTGGTCAGAGAGCGCCGCCCTGCACTGTGCGAGCATATGAGATAGAGACAGAGTAAGCATGTGACTTGTCAGCTCAGCTATAACTACCTAGTGGTCAGAGAGCACCGCCCTGCACTGTGCGAGCATATGAGATGGAGACAGAGTAAGTATGTGACTTGTCAGCTCAGCTATAACTACCTAGTGGTCAGAGAGCACTGCCCTGCACTGTGCGAGCTTATGATATAGAGACAGAGTAAGCATGTGACTTGTCAGCTCAGCTATAACTACCTAGTGGTCAGAGAGCGCCGTCCTGCACTGTGCAAGCATATGAGAGGGAGACAGAGTAAGCATGTGACTTGTCAGCTCAGCTATAACTACCTAGTGGTCAGAGAGCGCCACCATGCACTATGCGAGCATATGAGATAGAGACAGAGTAAGCATGTGACTTGTCAGCTCAGCTATAACTACCTAGTGGTCAGAGAGTGCCGCCATGCACTGTGCAAGCATATGAGATAGAGACAGAGTAAGCATGTGACTTGTCAGCTCAGCTATAACTACCTAGTGGTCAGAGAGCGCCGTCCTGCACTGTGCGAGCATATGAGAGGGAGACAGAGTAAGCATGTGACTTGTCAGCTCAGCTATAACTACCTAGTGGTCAGAGAGCGCCGCCCTGCACTATGCGAGCATATGAGATAGAGACAGAGTAAGCATGTGACTTGTCAGCTCAGCTATAACTACCTAGTGGTCAGAGAGCGCCGCCATGCACTGTGCGAGCATATGAGATAGAGACAGAGTAAGCATGTGACTTGTCAGCTCAGCTATAACTACCTAGTGGTCAGAGAGCGCCGCCATGCACTGTGCGAGCATATGAGATAGAGACAGAGTAAGCATGTGACTTGTCAGCTCAGCTATAACTACCTAGTGGTCAGAGAGCGCTGCCCTGCACTGTGCAAGCTTATGATATAGAGACAGAGTAAGCATGTGACTTGTCAGCTCAGCTATAACTACCTAGTGGTCAGAGAGCGCTGCCCTGCACTGTGCGAGCATATGAGATGGAGACAGAGTAAGTATGTGACTTTTCAGCTCAGCTATAACTACCTAGTGGTCAGAGAGCGCCGCCATGCACTGTGCGAGCTTATGAGAGGGAGACAGAGTAAGCATGTGACTTGTCAGCTCAGCTATAACTACCTAGTGGTCAGAGAGCGCCGCCCTGCACTGTGCGAGCATATGAGATAGAGACAGAGTAAGCATGTGACTTGTCAGCTCAGCTATAACTACCTAGTGGTCAGAGAGCGCCGTCATGCACTGTGCGAGCATATGAGATAGAGACAGAGTAAGCATGTGACTTGTCAGCTAAGCTATAACTACCTACTGGTCAGAGAGCGCCGCCCTGCACTGTGCGAGCATATGAGAGGGAGACAAAGTAAGCATGTGACTTGTCAGCTCAGCTATAACTACCTACTGGTCAGAGAGCGCCGCCCTGCACTGTGCAAGCATATGAGATAGAGACAGAGTAAGCATGTGACTTGTCAGCTCAGCTATAACTACCTAGTGGTCAGAGAGCGCTGTCATGCACTGTGCGAGCATATGAGATAGAGACAGAGTAAGCATGTGACTTGTCAGCTCAGCTATAACTACCTAGTGGTCAGAGAGTGCCGTCATGCACTGTGCGAGCATATGAGATAGAGACAGAGTAAGCATGTGACTTGTCAGCTCAGCTATAACTACCTAGTGGTCAGAGAGTGCCACCATGCACTGTGCGAGCATATGAGAGGGAGACAGAGTAAGCATGTGACTTGTCAGCTCAGCTATAACTACCTAGTGGTCAGAGAGCGCCGCCCTGCACTGTGCGAGCATATGAGATAGAGACAGAGTAAGCATGTGACTTGTCAGCTCAGCTATAACTACCTAGTGGTCAGAGAGCACCGCCCTGCACTGTGCGAGCATATGAGATGGAGACAGAGTAAGTATGTGACTTGTCAGCTCAGCTATAACTACCTAGTGGTCAGAGAGCGCGGCCCTGCACTGTGCAAGCATATGAGATGGAGACAGAGTAAGCATGTGACTTGTCAGCTCAGCTATAACTACCTAGTGGTCAGAGAGCACCGCCCTGCACTGTGCGAGCATATGAGATGGAGACAGAGTAAGTATGTGACTTGTCAGCTCAGCTATAACTACCTAGTGGTCAGAGAGCGCGGCCCTGCACTGTGCGAGCATATGAGATGGAGACAGAGTAAGTATGTGACTTGTCAGCTCAGCTATAACTACCTAGTGGTCAGAGAGCACTGCCCTGCACTGTGCGAGCTTATGATATAGAGACAGAGTAAGCATGTGACTTGTCAGCTCAGCTATAACTACCTACTGGTCAGAGAGCGCCGCCCTGCACTGTGCGAGCATATGAGAGGGAGACAGAGTAAGCATGTGACTTGTCAGCTCAGCTATAACTACCTACTGGTCAGAGAGCGCCGCCCTGCACTGTGCAAGCATATGAGATAGAGACAGAGTAAGCATGTGACTTGTCAGCTCAGCTATAACTACCTAGTGGTCAGAGAGCGCTGTCATGCACTGTGCGAGCATATGAGATAGAGACAGAGTAAGCATGTGACTTGTCAGCTCAGCTATAACTACCTAGTGGTCAGAGAGTGCCGTCATGCACTGTGCGAGCATATGAGATAGAGACAGAGTAAGCATGTGACTTGTCAGCTCAGCTATAACTACCTAGTGGTCAGAGAGTGCCACCATGCACTGTGCGAGCATATGAGAGGGAGACAGAGTAAGCATGTGACTTGTCAGCTCAGCTATAACTACCTAGTGGTCAGAGAGCGCCGCCCTGCACTGTGCGAGCATATGAGATAGAGACAGAGTAAGCATGTGACTTGTCAGCTCAGCTATAACTACCTAGTGGTCAGAGAGCACCGCCCTGCACTGTGCGAGCATATGAGATGGAGACAGAGTAAGTATGTGACTTGTCAGCTCAGCTATAACTACCTAGTGGTCAGAGAGCACTGCCCTGCACTGTGCGAGCTTATGATATAGAGACAGAGTAAGCATGTGACTTGTCAGCTCAGCTATAACTACCTAGTGGTCAGAGAGCGCCGTCCTGCACTGTGCGAGCATATGAGAGGGAGACAGAGTAAGCATGTGACTTGTCAGCTCAGCTATAACTACCTAGTGGTCAGAGAGCGCCGCCATGCACTATGCGAGCATATGAGATAGAGACAGAGTAAGCATGTGACTTGTCAGCTCAGCTATAACTACCTAGTGGTCAGAGAGTGCCGCCATGCACTGTGCAAGCATATGAGATAGAGACAGAGTAAGCATGTGACTTGTCAGCTCAGCTATAACTACCTAGTGGTCAGAGAGCGCCGTCCTGCACTGTGCGAGCATATGAGAGGGAGACAGAGTAAGCATGTGACTTGTCAGCTCAGCTATAACTACCTAGTGGTCAGAGAGCGCCGCCCTGCACTATGCGAGCATATGAGATAGAGACAGAGTAAGCATGTGACTTGTCAGCTCAGCTATAACTACCTAGTGGTCAGAGAGCGCCGCCATGCACTATGCGAGCATATGAGATAGAGACAGAGTAAGCATGTGACTTGTCAGCTCAGCTATAACTACCTAGTGGTCAGAGAGTGCCGCCATGCACTGTGCGAGCATATGAGATAGAGACAGAGTAAGCATGTGACTTGTCAGCTCAGCTATAACTACCTAGTGGTCAGAGAGCGCTGCCCTGCACTGTGCGAGCTTATGATATAGAGACAGAGTAAGCATGTGACTTGTCAGCTCAGCTATAACTACCTAGTGGTCAGAGAGCGCTGCCCTGCACTGTGCGAGCTTATGAGATAGAGACAGAGTAAGCATGTGACTTGTCAGCTCAGCTATAACTACCTAGTGGTCAGAGAGCGCCTCCATGCACTGTGCGAGCATATGAGAGGGAGACAGAGTAAGCATGTGACTTGTCAGCTCAGCTATAACTACCTAGTGGTCAGAGAGCGCCGTCATGCACTGTGCGAGCATATGAGATAGAGACAGAGTAAGCATGTGACTTGTCAGCTCAGCTATAACTACCTAGTGGTCAGAGAGCGCCGCCCTGCACTGTGCGAGCATATGAGAGGGAGACAGAGTAAGCATGTGACTTGTCAGCTCAGCTATAACTACCTAGTGGTCAGAGAGCACTGCCCTGCACTGTGCGAGCTTATGATATAGAGACAGAGTAAGCATGTGACTTGTCAGCTCAGCTATAACTACCTAGTGGTCAGAGAGCGCTGCCCTGCACTGTGCGAGCTTATGAGATAGAGACAGAGTAAGCATGTGACTTGTCAGCTCAGCTATAACTACCTAGTGGTCAGAGAGCGCCGCCATGCACTGTGCGAGCATATGAGAGGGAGACAGAGTAAGCATGTGACTTGTCAGCTCAGCTATAACTACCTAGTGGTCAGAGAGCGCCGCCATGCACTGTGCGAGCATATGAGAGGGAGACAGAGTAAGCATGTGACTTGTCAGCTCAGCTATAACTACCTAGTGGTCAGAGAGCGCCGCCCTGCACTGTGCGAGCATATGAGAGGGAGACAGAGTAAGCATGTGACTTGTCAGCTCAGCTATAACTACCTAGTGGTCAGAGAGCACTGCCCTGCACTGTGCGAGCTTATGATATAGAGACAGAGTAAGCATGTGACTTGTCAGCTCAGCTATAACTACCTAGTGGTCAGAGAGCGCTGCCCTGCACTGTGCGAGCTTATGAGATAGAGACAGAGTAAGCATGTGACTTGTCAGCTCAGCTATAACTACCTAGTGGTCAGAGAGCGCCGCCCTGCACTGTGCGAGCATATGAGAGGGAGACAGAGTAATCATGTGACTTGTCAGCTCAGCTATAACTACCTAGTGGTCAGAGAGTGCCACCATGCACTGTGCGAGCATATGAGAGGGAGACAGAGTAAGCATGTGACTTGTCAGCTCAGCTATAACTACCTAGTGGTCAGAGAGCGCCGCCATGCACTGTGCGAGCTTATGAGATAGAGACAGAGTAAGCATGTGACTTGTCAGCTCAGCTATAACTACCTAGTGGTCAGAGAGCGCCGCCCTGCACTGTGCAAGCATATGAGAGGGAGACAGAGTAAGCATGTGACTTGTCAGCTCAGCTATAACTACCTAGTGGTCAGAGAGCGCCGTCATGCACTGTGTGAGCATATGAGAGGGAGACAGAGTAAGCATGTGACTTGTCAGCTCAGCTATAACTACCTAGTGGTCAGAGAGCGCCGCCCTGCACTGTGCGAGCATACGAGATAGAGACAGAGTAAGCATGTGACTTGTCAGCTCAGCTATAACTACCTAGTGGTCAGAGAGCGCCGCCCTGCACTGTGCGAGCATATGAGAGACAGAGTAAGCATGTGACTTGTCAGCTCAGCTATAACTACCTAGTGGTCAGAGAGCGCCGCCATGCACTGTGCGATCTTATGAGGGAGAGACAGAGTAAGCATGTGACTTGTCAGCTCAGCTATAACTACCTAGTGGTCAGAGAGTGCCGCCCTGCACTGTGCGAGCATATGAGAGACAGAGTAAGCATGTGACTTGTCAGCTCAGCTATAACTACCTAGTGGTCAGAGAGCGCCGCCATGCACTGTGCGAGCATATGAGATGGAGACAGAGTAAGCATATGACTTGTCAGCTCAGGGCATAAATGGTGCCAGGAGAACAAAACCAAATTTAAGTCCGCCCAACGGAGTATTCGGGTGGGGGCCGTCGACTCTCCTCATACAGAAGGAAAGGAAATTATCTGGTAAGCATAATTTATCTTTTCCTTCTTAATATGAGGAGAGTCCACGGCTTCATTCCTTACTTGTGGGAAACATATACCCAAGCTCTAGAGGACACTGAATGAAAAACGGTAGGGTAAAAAGAGGCGGACCCTGTTCTGAGGGCACCACAGCCTGCAAAACCCTTACTCCCAAAAGCTGCTTCTGCCGTAGCAAAAATGTCAAATATGTAAAATCTTGAAAAAGTATGTAAGGAAGACCAGGTTGTCGCCCTACAATCTAATCCATCCAGGTTTCATTCTCAAAAGACCCAAGAGGAAACCACAGCTCCAGTTGAATGAGCCTTCATCCTCTGAGGAGGCTTGTGTCCCGCTGACTCATAAGCTAAGCGAGTAACACTCCTCAACCAGAAAAACAAAGAAGCGGATGAGGCTTCCTGCCCCTACCCTTCCCAGAATAGATACAAACAAGGAAAAAGTCTGACGAAACCCCCTTGTAGCCTGAAGATAGTTCTTCAAGGCCCGAACCACATCCAAGTTATGAAATAACCACTCCTTCTAAAAGAAGGATTGGGACACAAGGAAGGAACCACAATCTCCTGATTAACGTTGTGATCTGAAATAACCAAAGTAAGAAAACCTAACCCAGTACGAAGAACAGTCTTAGCCGCATGACAAACTAGGCAAGGAAACTCACAATGCAAGGCAGCTATCTCAGAAACTCTGTGCGCCGAAGCAATAGACAGTAGAAAAAAGAACCTTCCAAGACAGAAAGTTTTAATTTCAACACCATACATAAGCCCAAATGGAGCGTTCTGCAAAATTTAGAACAAGATGGAAAGTGGAGCACTGGATCTAAACACAGGCCTGATCTAGTCAAAGCCTGAACCAAAGATTGGATATCTAGAAGCTCAGAGAGTCTCTGGGCAGTAAAAGACTGGGCCGAAATCTGTCCCCTAAGGTAGCCAACGAAAAAGGCTATTCTACAGAGCATCCTTGAGAAAAGAAAGATCCTGGAAAACCTGGCCTTTTGCCAGGGGAATCCCTGCTCTTCATACCAGAAAAAGTAGGCCCTGCACCCCTTATGTTGATACAACGATACACAGGCTTATTAGCTAAAATGAGAGTATCTACAATCCTTTCAGAAAAAATCTCATGGCTAAGACTAAGCGTTTCAAATCCACTTAGTCAGCAGCAGAGAATCCAGATTGTGATGAACACAAGGACCCTGCTCCAGCAAATCCCTGTAACAAGGTCCATGGTGGCGAAGACCCTAAACAGCGATAAAACTCGAAAATATAAATGGAGCAAACTGTCTCACTGAAGTCTGCTACCGCTAGGATTGAACCATCCACAGCAAAGCGTGATGTGGCCGAAAAAGAGAAGGTTAAAAAGAAACCTCAAAATAATGCTAGGTGTCTAGCATATTCTGGATGAAAAGGTCGGAGCCCCACCTGGGTTCAAACCCACCTTCTGCTACAGAAGCAGTGGAGCTAACACTGACGCCTTGAAATCTTGATTGTCTGCCCCATCAGATACAAACATTCGAGCAGGGAATAATTGTAGGGGACATCCGATCCTGAAGAGCACGCTCATAGAGATGGTCACTGGCAATGAGCCGAAGTGGGCCTCTGCCCACCATCAACACAAGACGTCCCCTTTAGATCTCCAAAAGAAGAATATCTCCCTATTGAGAGGTCCCATCTGGTATGAACCCAGAAGACCAAATCCTCCAAGCAGAATGCTTGCTGAGGAACTAAAGAAATAATTGGAAGAAAACTCCCAACCCACGGACCTCCCTAGGACACTCTCTCCCCACGGACAAGGAAGCGACAAAGTCAAAACAGCCCCAGAAGAGCTTAAGAGAAAAATTTCTCAGAACAGGGAGATCTGAACGGGACACTGGGATTGATTTCCCCAACCGGTATTCCATGTAAGTCTGTTAAGACAGATACACCAACTCCATGCCGAAGTATCGGACTCGGCTGTGTATATCACTCTCCACGTCAATGAAGGGGGACCGGAGTGCATAACCCAATGGGTAAAGATTGCAAGATCTCAGTAAAAATTCCTGTCCATAAGACAAAACTGTATCCAAGATCCATCCTGGTGTCTACACCAGAAACTCCGGTCTAGATCCAACTTTGAGGATCGAAACAACATGATAAAAAACCAAAAGGTCTATTAGCAGGCGAAGGTAAGAAACTCATAAAAGCCGAGACCCGGGAACTACTGTAAAATCTGTAAGCAGGATACCGCCACCTCAACCCCCAGATCCCAAGAAGGAAACCTAGAAACCTAGGATCAGAACGAGGTTTACTGTAAGATACGGTTCCTAAGAACCGGTTTGCTCAAAAAGGATGAACCAGGAAGGACATCTTTCTTCCTAACCAAAGGAAGGGAGAACCTTAAATTCTCCAATGAAAAGAAATAATCAGCTCTGCTTAAAAATACTAGAACCCAATTAGGACGGGAAGACCATCCCCCTATTATGGCATGCACCAACAGTGGAGAAAAAAATCCCCACAGTGCGAAAGATACCAGGACAATGACTCCAAAGGTCACTTGACAAAAACTTCCCTTTCTCTAAGAAAGCAATTGCCCAGAAAGAAGCCTAGTTCCGGGCCTCTAGGACCCCTAGATCCATATGATCCAGATCAAGCACCACCCCAAGTAAATCTAAACAGGTCCAGTCTGTTAACTAGGATAGATGGGCCTGCTGTACCTGGACCGGATTCTAGAAAAAAACTCCTTCTCTTGTATAAAAAGAAGGAGCAAACCCAACTTGTTTCCACAACAGGTCCTGCCTATCATCTAGGAAGCAATGTATCTGCCGGAACAATCCAAGGCGAAAACAAAACTCTTAAGTTAACTGAATAATCAAATTAAATAAATTAAGCTAAGAGGCCTACATTTTTTCTTGAAAACATCGGGGCAACTATTACCCCAAACAGAAATCTATAAGCTTCCACTGGAAGTTTCCATCAATCTCGACCATCAAATTTGATAGTACCAAAAACTCCATGGGACGAAACATCTTTCTAAGAAGAGTTTCTATAACAACCCAGAGCTCTAAAAAAAAAACAACAACTATCAGAAACGGAATAGAAAGTAAAAGAAAACAGGCAAAACCCTGAAAAAGGAGTGTGCAAACAAAAAAACAGGTCCTGCCTGTCATACGACACAATCCCCCATAGAGCTCGGAACTGGAATTCTAAATAAACAATAAAACAAAAAAGAAAAACAAGACGACAAGGAATAGGATCCATTCTCCCCTCGTCTAGATAAGATCGTTATCAGATTCAGAGGACTGAGATTCAACTGAGAGATCAGTACTGGGAACCTCTAATATCGCCAAAACCTCTCTCAGGAGTAAACACAGGCCTGACAATCTAAATCTAAATGCTAAGTCCACCGCAGTCGGAGGACCCAAGTCAGCAGACTCTGACCCTGGAGGTTCTTCCTCTGAAGCCTCAGAGGGAACCAAATATTTTTGGGCATGAGAGCTTGGATTACCCCGTAGAGATGACCATGCGGAACTGCGTAGTAACCTCTGGTGGAAACAAACCCCTTACAGGCGAAGGAGGATCAGAACTCGGGAAAACTGCATATGTAGGAACTGAATCAAGGGAACACACCTGACTGGACGAAAAATCCTCAGAGACAGATGTCTCAGTGGTCTCTAACATCTCAACATTAGTTGATGAGAACACCCTATTGCGGCATAAGGAACATAATTGAGAGGGTTGGATTACCCGGGCCTTCTCACAATATACACAGGTATCAAATTCTGTATCGGAGGGATCCCCCTCTAAAATACCAGAATCCTCCATAACTCGTCTATATCAAATTATAGAAAAGAAAAAAACAACTGGCACCTTATACCTCCAATGGCTGGGGCACTCACCACCTCCTATGACCCAGACAGTTAGAGTAGATGCTCCTCTCTGCAGACACCCGGTTAGGAATCGGAAGCGGGGTGAAAAAAAAAACGTGACCCCTCCCGGTCACATAGTGCTCATGCAGGACCTGGCCCTGCTAAGGAAATTCTTTAATATAAAGAAAATGTGCAGCTCTCAAAATGAAAATAACCTGTAAATTCTACATCAGCCTAAGAGCCCAAACGTTCTTACACATAAGCAGTCAAAATCAAATAGATATGATTAACAAACCCCACTGTTCAATAATCCCCCTTAAGGAAAAATTAACCCTTAATTCCATAAAGATAAATTGATTTCTTTCTTGACACAGTGAGTCCATGGATCATCATCAATTACTGTTGGGAATACCACTCCTGGCCAAGAGGAGGAGGCAAAGAGCACCACAGCAAAGTTGTTAAATGTCTCTCCCCTACCCACAATCCCCCAGTCATTCGACCAAAGGGAAAGGAGAGACAAAGAACTAACACAAGGTGCAGATGTGCCTGAGGTTTATATAAAAACAAATTGTCTGAATACAGGGCGGGCTGTGGACTCACCGTGTCAAGAAATAAATAAATTTATCAGGTAAGCATAAATTTAGTTTTCTTTCTAATGAAACGGTGAGTCCACGGATCATCATCAATTACTGTTGGGAACCAATACCCAAGCCAGAAAACACAGATGATAAGGGAGGGACAAGACAGGAACCTAAACAGAAGGCACCACTGCTTGAAGAACCTTTCTCCCAAAAGAAGCCTCAGCCGAGGCAAAAGTATCAAATTTATAGAATTTGGAAAAAGTGTGCAAAGATTACCAAGTTGCAGCCTTGCAAATCTGTTCCACAGAAGCTTCATTTTTGAAGGCCAAGGAAGAAGAAACAGCCCTTGTGGAATGAGCTGTGATTTTCTCAGGGGGTTGCTGTCCAGCAGTCTCATATGCCAAGCTAATGACGCTCTTCAGCCAAAAGGAAAGTGAAGTAGCAGTAGCTTTCTGACACAGAAAAGCAAACAAACAATGCAGAATACTGACAAAAGTCCTTAGTTGCCTGCAAATAAAATTTTAGCGCTTGCACAACATCAAGATTATGCAACAAGTGTTCTTTGTGAGTAGAAGGATTAGGACACAAAGAAGGTACAACAATTTTCTGATTAATATTCTTTGGACAGGAAACCAAACTTACGGCTAGATTTAGAGTTTGGCGGCCAAAGGGGTGCGTTAGCTACGCGTGCATTTTTTCTCCCGCACCTTTTAAATACCGCTGGTATTTAGAGTTCACAGAATGGCTGGGTTTTCAGTGCGTTAGGCTCCAAAAAGGGAGCGTAGAGAAAAATTTAACGCCACTACAACTCTAGATACCAGCGGTGCTTACGGACGCGGCCAGCTTCAAAAACGTGCTCGTGCACGATATCCCCATAGAAAACAATGGGGCAGTTTGAGCTGAAAAAAAAAACCCTACACCTGCAAAAAAGCAGCGTTCAGCTCTTAACACAGCCCCATTGTTTTCTATGGGGAAACACTTCCTACGTCTGCACCTAACACTCTAACATGTACCCCGAGTCTAAACACCCCTAACCTTACACTTATTAACCCTTAATCTGCCGCCCCCGCTATCGCTGACACCTGCATATTTTTTAACCCCTAATCTACCGCTCCGTATACCGCCGCTACCTTCATTATCCCTATGTACCCCTAATCTGCTGCCCCTAACACCGCCGACCCCTATATTATATTTATTAACCCCTAATCTGCTGCCCCCAACGTCGCCTCCACCTACCTACAATAATTAACCCCTAATCTGCCGATCGGAGCTCACCGCTACTATAATAAATGTATTAACCCCTAAAGCTAAGTCTAACCCTAACACTAACACCCCCCTAAGTTAAATATAATTTTTATCTAACAAAATAAATTAACTCTTATTAAATAAATTATTCCTATTTAAATCTAAATAATTACCTGTAAAATAAATCCTAATATAGCTACAATATAAATTATAATTATATTGTAGCTATTTTAGGATTAATATTTATTTTACAGGCAACTTTGTATTTATTTTAACCAGGTACAATAGCTATTAAATAGTTAAGAACTATTTAATAGCTACCTAGTTAAAATAATTACAAAATTACCTGTAAAATAAATCCTAACTTAAGTTACAATTAAACCTAACACTACACTATCAATAAATTAATTAAATAAACTACCTACAATTATCTACAATTAAACCTAACACTACACTATCAATAAATAAATTAAATACAATTCCTACAAATAAATACAATTAAACAAACTAACTAAAGTACAAAAAATAAAAAAGAACTAAGTTACAAAAAATAAAAAAATATTTACAAACATTAGAAAAAAATTACAATTTTAAACTAATTACACCTACTCTAAGCCCCCTAATAAAATAACAAAGACCCCCAAAATAAAAAAAATGCCCTACCCTATTCTAAATTACAAAAGTTCAAAGCTATTTTACCTTGCCAGCC
Organism: Bombina bombina; assembly: GCF_027579735.1. Taxonomy (NCBI): domain Eukaryota; kingdom Metazoa; phylum Chordata; class Amphibia; order Anura; family Bombinatoridae; genus Bombina; species Bombina bombina. The sequence goes on from NC_069501.1 coordinate 31,464,452, forward strand.
CTTAAAAGGGCCCTTTGCGGGGCATGCCCCAAAGAATTCAGCTCTTTTGCCTGTAAAAAAAAAACATACAATACCCCCCCCCAACATTACAACCCACCACCCACATACCCCTAATCTAACCCAAACCCCCCTTAAATAAACCTAACACTAAGCCCCTGAAGATCTTCCTACCATGTCTTCACCATGCCAGGTATCACCGATCGCTCCAGGCTCCGAAATCTTCATCCAAGCCCAAGCGGGGGCTGGCGATCCATAATCCGGCGGCTGAAGAGGTCCAGAAGAGGCTCCAAAGTCTTCATCCTATCCGGGAAGAAGAGGCGATCCGGACCGGCAACCATCTTGATCCAAGCGGCATCTTCTATCTTCATCCGATGATGACCGGCTCCATCTTGAAGACCTCCACCGCGGACCCATCTTCTTCTTCCGACGACTTCCCGACGAATGACGGTTCCTTTAAGGGACGTCATCCAAGATGGCGTCCCTCGAATTCCGATTGGCTGATAGGATTCTATCAGCCAATCGGAATTAAGGTAGGAAAATTCTGATTGGCTGATGGAATCAGCCAATCAGAATCAAGTTCAATCCGATTGGCTGATTCAATCAGCCAATCAGATTGAGCTCGCATTCTATTGGCTGTTCCGATCAGCCAATAGAATGCAAGCTCAATCTGATTGGCTGATCGGAACAGCCAATCGGATTGAACTTGATCCTGATTGGCTGATTCCATCAGCCAATCAGAATTTTCCTACCTTAATTCCGATTGGCTGATAGAATTATTTTAACTAGGTAACTATTAAATAGTTATTAACTATTTAATAGCTATTGTACCTGGTTAAAATAATTACAAAGTTACCTGTAAAATAAATATAAATCCTAAAATAGCTACAATATAATTATAATTTATATTGTAGCTATATTAGGGTTTATTTTACAGGTAAGTATTTAGCTTTAAATAGGATTCATTTATTTAATAAGAGTTCATTTATTTCGTTAGATTTAAATTATATTTAACTTAGGGGGGTGTTAGGGTTAGGGTTAGACTTAGCTTTAGGGGTTAAAAAATTTATTAGAATAGCGGTGAGCTCCGGTCGGCAGATTAGGGGTTAATGTTTGAAGTTAGGTGTCGGCGATGTTAGGGAGGGCAGATTAGGGGTTAATACTATTTATTATAGGGTTATTGAGGCGGGAGTGAGGCGGATTAGGGGTTAATAACTTTATTATAATAGCGGCGCGGTCCGGTCGGCAGATTAGGGGATAATAAGTGTAGGCAGGTGGAGGCAATGTTGAGGGGGGCAGATTAGGGGTTAATAAATATAATATAGGGGTCGGCGGTGTTAGGGGCAGCAGATTAGGGGTACATAAGTATAACGTACCTTGCGGCGGCGGCGTGCGGACGGCAGATTAGGGGTTAAAAAATTTTAATAGAGTGGGGGCGATGTGGGGGGACCTCGGTTTAGGGGTACATAGGTAGTTTATGGGTGTTGGTGTACTTTAGAGCACAGTAGTTAAGAGCTTTATAAACCGGCGTTAGCCCAGAAAGCTCTTAACTACTGTTTTTTTTCTGCGGCTGGAGTTTTGTCGTTAGATTTCTAACGCTCATTTCAGTCACAACTCTAAATACCGGCGTTAGAAAGATCCCATTGAAAAGATAGGATACGCAATTGACGTAAGGGGATCTGCTGTATGGAAAAGTCGCGGCTGGAAAGTGAGCGTTAGACCCTTTAATGACTGGCTCCAAATACCAGACGGCTAGATTTAGAGTTTGGCGGCCAAAGGAGTGCGTTAGCTACGCGTGCTTTTTTCCCCCCGCACCTTTTAAATACCGCTGGTATTTAGAGTTCACAGAATGGCTGGGTTTCCAGTGCGTTAGGCTCCAAAAAGGGAGCGTAGAGCATAATTTAACGCCACTGCCCCATTGTTTTCTATGGGGAAACACTTCCTAAGTCTGCACCTAACACCCTAACATGTACCCTGCGTCTAAACACCCCTAACCTTACACTTATTAACCCCTAATCTGCCGACCCCGCTATCGCTGACCCCTGCATATTTTTTTAACCCCTAATCTGCCGCTACGTAAACCGCCGGTACCTACATTATCCCTGTGTACCCCTAATCTGCTGCCCCTAACACTGCCGACCCCTATATTATATTTATTAACCCCTAATCTGCCGACCCCGCTATCGCTGACCCCTGCATATTTTTTTAACCCCTAATCTGCCGCTCCGTAAACCGCCGCTACCTACATTATCCCTGTGTACCCCTAATCTGCTGCCCCTAACACCGCCGACCCCTATATTATATTTATTAACCCCTAATCTGCCCCCCACAACGTCGCCTCCCCCTGCCTACACTTATTAACCCCTAATCTGCCGAGCGGACCGCACCGCTACTATAATAAAGTTATTAACCACTAATCCGCCTCACTCCCGCCTCAATAACCCTATAATAAATAGTATTAACCCCTAATCTGCCCTCCTTAACATCGCCGACACCTAACTACAATTATTAACCCCTAATCTGCCGACCGAATCTCGCCGCTACTGTAATAAATGGATTAACCCCTAAAGCTAAGTCTAACCCTAACACTAACACCCCCCTAAGTTAAATATAATTTTTATCTAACGAAATAAATTAACTCTTATTAAATAAATTATTCCTATTTAAAGCTAAATATTTACCTGTAAAATAAACCCTAATATAGCTACAATATAAATTATAATTATATTATAGCTATTTTAGGATTAATATTTATTTTACAGGCAACTTTGTATTTATTTTAACCAGGTACAATAGCTATTAAATAGTTAATAACTATTTAATAGCTAAAATAGTTAAAATAATTACAAAATTACTTGTAAAATAAATCCTAACCTAAGTTACAATTAAACCTAACACTACACTATCAATAAATTAATTAAATAAAATACCTACAATTATCTATAATTAAACCTAACACTACACTATCAATAAATTAATTAAATACAATACCTACAAATAAATACAATTAAATAGACTAACTAAAGTACAAAAAATAAAAAAGAACTAAGTTACAAAAAATAAAAAAATATTTACAAACATTAGAAAAATATTACAACAATTTTAAACTAATTACACCTACTCTAAGCCCCCTAATAAAATAAGAAAAAAAGCCCCCCAAAATAAAAAAATGCCCTACCCTATTCTATAATAAAAAAGATCAAAGCTCTTTTACCTTACCAGCCCTGAAAAGGGCCCTTTGCGGGGCATGCCCAAAAGAATTCAGCTCTTTTGCCTGTAAAAAAACCACATACAATACCCCCCCCCCCCCAACATTACAACCCACCACCAACATACCCCTAATCTAACCCAAACCCCCCTTAAATAAACCTAACATTAAGCCCCTGAAGATCTCCCTACCTTGTCTTCACCTCACCGGGTTCACCGATCGGTCCAGAAGAGGGTCCGAAGTCTTGATCCAAGCGGCGGCTGAAGAACTCCATCATTGGGCTGAAGTCGGAAGTCCATCATCGGGATGAAGTCTTCTATCAAGCCGCATCTTCAATCTTCTTTCTTCCGGAGCGGAGCAATCTTCTTCCAAGCCGACGCGGAACATCCTCTTCAACCGACGCCTACTCGCCGAATGATGGTTCCTTTAAATGATGTCATCCAAGATGGCGTCCCTCAAATTCCGATTGGCTGATAGGATTCTATCAGCCAATCGGAATTAAGGTAGGAATATTCTGATTGGCTGATGGAATCAGCCAATCAGATTCAAGTTCAATCCAATTGGCTGATCCAATCAGCCAATCAGATTGAGCTTGCATTCTATTGGCTGATCGGAACAGCCAATAGAATGCGAGCTCAATCTGATTGGCTGATCCAATCAGCCAATCGGATTGAACTTGAATCTGATTGGCTGATTCCATCAGCCAATCAGAATATTCCTACCTTAATTACGATTGGCTGATAGAATCCTATTAGCCAATCGGAATTCGAGGGACGCCATCTTGGATGACGTCATTTAAAGGAACCGTCATTCGGCGAGTAGGCGTCGGTTGAAGAGGATGTTCCGCGTCGGCTTGGAAGAAGATGGCTCCGCTCCGCTCCGGAAGAAAGAAGATTGAAGATGCGGATTGATAGAAGACTTCATCCCGATGATGGACTTCCGACTTCAGCCCGATGATGGAGTTCTTCAGCCGCCGCTTGGATCAAGACTTCGGACCCTCTTCTGGACCGATCGGTGAACCCGGTGAGGTGAAGACAAGGTAGGGAGATCTTCAGGGGCTTAGTGTTAGGTTTATTTAAGGGGGGTTTGGGTTAGATTAGGGGTATGTGGGTGGTGGGTTGTAATGTTGGGGGGGTATTGTATGTGGGTTTTTTTACAGGCAAAAGGGCTGAATTCTTTGGGGCATGCCCAGCAAAGGGCCCTTTTCAGGGCTGGTAAGGTAAAAGAGCTTTGAACTTTTTTAATTTAGAATAGGGTAGGGCATTTTTTTATTTTGGGGGGCTTTGTTATTTTATTAGGGGGCTTAGAGTAGGTGTAATTAGTTTAAAATTGTTGTAATATTTTTCTAATGTTTGTAAATATTTTTTTATTTTTTTGTAACTTAGTTCTTTTTTATTTTTTGTACTTTAGTTAGTTTTATTTAATTGTATTTATTTGTAGGTATTTTATTTAATTAATTTATTGATAGTGTAGTGTTAGGTTTAATTGTAACTTAGGTTAGGATTTATTTTACAGGTAATTTTGTAATTATTTTAACTAGGTAACTATTAAATAGTTATTAACTATTTAATAGCTATTGTACCTGGTTAAAATAAATACAAAGTTGCCTGTAAAATAAATATTAATCCTAAAATAGCTACAATATAATTATAATTTATATTGTAGCTATATTAGGGTTTATTTTACAGGTAAGTATTTAGCTTTAAATAGGAATCATTTATTTAATAAGAGTTAATTTATTTTGTTAGAATAAAATTATATTTAACTTAGGGGGGTGTTCGGGTTAGGGTTAGAATTAGCTTTAGGGGTTAAAAAATTTATTAGAGTAGCGGTGAGCTCCGATCGGCAGATTAGGGGTTAATACTTGAAGTTAGGTGTCGGCAATGTTAGGGAGGGCAGATTAGGGGTTAATACTATTTATTATAGGGTTATTGAGGCGGGAGTGAGGCGGATTAGGGGTTAATAACTTTATTATAGTAGCGCTGCGGTCCGCTCGGCAGATTAGGGGTTAATAAGTGTAGGCAGGTGGAGGCGACGGTGAGGGGGGCAGATTAGGGGTTAATAAATATAATATAGGGGTCGGCGGTGTTAGGGGCAGCAGATTAGGGGTTCATAGGGATAACGTAGGTGGCAGCGGCGTGTGGTCGGCAGATTAGGGGTTAAAATTTTTTAATAGAGTGGCGTCGATGTGGGGGGACCTCGGTTTAGGGGTACATAGGTAGTTTATGGGTGTTAGTGTACTTTAGAGCACAGTAGTTAAGAGTTTTATAAACCGGCGTTAGCCCAGAAAGCTCTTAACTACTGACTTTTTTCTGCGGCTGGAGTTTTGTTGTTAGAGCTCTAACGCTCACTTCAGCCACGACTCTAAATACCGGCGTTAGAAAGATCCCATTGAAAAGATAGGATACGCAAATGGCGTAGGGGGATCTGCGGTATGGAAAAGTCGCGGCTGGAAAGTGAGCGTTAGACCCTTTAATGACTGGCTCCAAATACCAGAGGGCAGTAAAAACCAGCGTTAGGAGCCTCTAACGCTGGTTTTGACGGCTACCGCCCAACTCTAAATCTAGGCCAGAGGGCGGTAAAAACCAGCGTTAGGAGCCTCTAACGCTGGTTTTGACGGCTACCGCCCAACTCTAAATCTAGGCCTTAGTATGCAGAACCACCTTATCAGAGTGAAATATAAGATAAGTGGAATCACACTGTAAAGCAGAGAGTTCAGAAACTCTCAGAGCAGAGGAAACAGCAACAACAACAAAAAAAAAACTTTCCAAGATAACATCTTAATATCTAAAGAATGCATAGGCTCAAATGGAGCCTGTTGAAGAACTTTAAGAACAAGGTTAAGAATCCAGGGAGGAGTAACAGGTTAAAACACAGGCTGAATTCTAACCAAGGCCTGACAAAACGATTGCACGTCTGGCACGTCCGCCAAGCTCTTATGTAACAAAATACACAATGCCAAAATCTGACCATTTAGAGTATTTACCAACAAACCCTTCTACAGACCATCCTGGAGAAAGGACAAAATCCTAGGAATCCTTACTCTACTTCAAGAGTATCCTTTGGATTAACACCAATACAAGTATTTGCGCCAGATCTTATGGTAAATCCTGCGAGTCACAGGCTTACGAGCCTGAATCAAGGTCTCAATGACCGACTAAAACTAAGCGTTCAATCTCCAAGCAGTCAGCTTCAGAGAAACGAGATTTGGATGAAGGAAGAGACCCTGAAGTAGAGGTCCTTCCTCAGAGGAAGTCTCCAAGGTGGAAAGGATGACATTTCCACTAGGTCTGCATACCAAATCCTGCGAAGCCACGCCGGGGCTATGAGTATTACAGATGCCCTCTCCTGCTTGATTCGAGCAATGACTCTTAGAAGGAGAGAGAATGGAGGAAACAGGTATGCTAGACTGAAGTTCCAAGGAACTGACAGAGCATCGATCAGAAATGCCTGCGGATCTCTTGACCTCGAGCCGTATCTCGGAAGTATGGCATTCTTTCGAGAAGCCATGAGATCTAACTTCGGCTGCCCCCACCTGAGGGATGAAGTTGGAAAACACATCCAAATAAAGTTCCCACTCCCAGGGATGAAAAGTCTGTCTGCTCAGAAAATCTGCTTCCCAATTGTCCACTCCTGGGATGTGGATCACAGAAAGACACCAGCTTTGGGTCTCCACCCATTGAATAATTCGGGCCACCTCTGTCATGGCCAAGGAACTCCGAGTTCCCCTCTGGTGGTTGATGTAGGCCACCGAGGTTATGTTGTCCGACTGGAATCTGATAAACCGGGCTAAGGCTAACTGAGGCCAGGCCAGAAGAGCATTGAAGATTTCTCTCTGCTCCAAGATGTTTATGGGCAGGACTGACTACTCCTTAGTCCATAAGCCCAGAGCCTTTAACGAGCCCATACTGCTCCCCAACCTAGAATGCTGGCATCCATGGTTACGATCACCCAGGGTGGTCTGCGGAAGCAAGTACCTTGGGAGAGATGATCCTGAGAAAGCCATAACGGAAGAGAGTCTATTGATGCCTGATCTAGATCTACACGCGGAGTCCGAGACAGGTCTGTATAGTCCCCGTTCCATTATCTGAGCATGCATAACTGCAGAGGTCTGAAATGGAACTGAGCAAACGAAATGATATCCATGGAAGCCACCATCAGACCGATTACCTCCATACATTAAGCCACTGATGGCCATGGAGAGGACTGAAGGGCAAGACAAGAGTAAAAAATCTTTCTTTTTCTGACCTTCAAACATACAAGAGAAGGAACTCAGTAGTGCTAAAACAAATGCGTGAGAAACCACTTGAGGTCAGCTAATAGTTAATAGTGCAGTGTATTCCAAACTGTATGACAGCTTAAGGAAACTTTTATAGGTAACTGCATAGGCGAATTGGTCAAGATAAGTCCCCCACTGTTGCCCAAGCCTGCTTACTATACCGGACACTTTGGGATCTACGATGCACGGGTACCTTATACCATCTCCGAGTGCTCGTTTCTTCACCGGCTCAGCTGCTTGGCGTCCTCGTGGGTCTGCAGATGTACAGCGTCTCTCCTCTTCGATGAGCGCTAGATCCTATTGGCTAGTCAAAACGTCAATCAGCAGTAACCAATCCGTGGAAAGTACCGATGCTGAAGAATCACCAATAACTATTAGCTGCACGCACACACCTCCCCACAGCTTAACAGTCCAGGATACACTGGCAAAATGTAGAAATATAGAGAAGCGGTAGTCCTGGAGAGTATAATTAAAACGTCTTTATTTCAAACTCAGATTAAAAACGAATGGCAGTCACAAGTAAAAGCATAACAGGTGTGGCACTGTTTGGCTTACGCGTTTCGGCTGAGAGCCGTAGTCATAGCCTATAGTGCTGTGTGACACACCTCTCTAAATACTCATACCTAAAATCCTATTGGTTAAAAATAAGAACACACCTGTTGATTACATACTCTATACAAAGAAAACTAATATAAACAGAACCTCCTAAGCAATTAAACCTAGCGAATTTAACAAATACAAAATTCACTTATACATGGAATAAGCATGTTGCAGAATGAAAAATACACACCAAACCTCCAAAAATAGAAATAGTGCAATATACAATGTGCAAAATCTCAAAACATACATAGTGTACAATGTGTACCATTATTAGCTATAGATATTCTCACTCTAACAAAGAATATGAGGGGTCAAAAGTCAAAACATGTTATACACATAGAAAAGTCTAATACTGTTCAGGCGGACCCTAACCCTATAACATAATTATAAATCTTAATTGTAAGCAATAATATGGGTTAAAATTTCTAAGTTACATGATTGTCCTAAGTAATCAAGGGTAAAGTATATATGGAAAAATGAAATCAAATGCCTGAATAGCGCAAGAGATTACAGAGTCCTAAACAGATAAATGTGACATGCATAGGAGTGGCTCACAGAGAGCTAAGGAGCCCAGACCAGTTACCACAAATTCATGATATCATACTTGGAGTTGAGCCCATTTGGAATACGAGTGCCCATTGTGAAAATCCAATGGGCTTCTCTCAACTCCAGCATGCGATCTATGGAACCTCCCCTTTTAGGTCTGTGAACCCTTTCTATAGCACTCCAAGAAAAGGAAGAAAGGTTCCCTCCATGGTAGACCCCGAAATGCTGGACTACAGGGGTACTCGATTTAACTGTAGTAAAAGAGGAAAGGTGTTCCCTAATTCTGGTGTTTACATCTCTGGAGGTGAGACCTATGTATTGAATTTTACATGAGGAGCAGTTAAGTACATAAATCACATTAGTACATGTGCAATTTAAGAGTGTTTTGATGTTAAATGTTTTCCCTGTAACATAACTTGTAAATGTATGTCCAGTGCGTACAAAGTCACACGGTTTGCATAGACTTTTCTATGTGTATAACATGTTTTGACTTTTGACCCCTCATATTCTTTGTTAGAGTGAGAATATCTATAGCTAATAATGGTACACATTGTACACTATGTATGTTTTGAGATTTTGCACATTGTATATTGCACTATTTCTATTTTTGGAGGTTTGGTGTGTATTTTTCATTCTGCAACATGCTTATTCCATGTATAAGTGAATTTTGTATTTGTTAAATTCGCTAGGTTTAATTGCTTAGGAGGTTCTGTTTATATTAGTTTTCTTTGTATAGAGTATGTAATCAACAGGTGTGTTCTTATTTTTAACCAATAGGATTTTAGGTATGAGTATTTAGAGAGGTGTGTCACACAGCACTATAGGCTATGACTACGGCTCTCAGCCGAAACGCGTAAGCCAAACAGTGCCACACCTGTTATGCTTTTACTTGTGACTGCCATTCGTTTTTAATCTGAGTTTGAAATAAAGACGTTTTAATTATACTCTCCAGGACTACCGCTTCTCTATTTTTCTGAGCTTCGTCAGAAAAATCTTCATGAACAAGGAGTCTATTATGGTCCCCAAAAATACGACCCTTGTAGCTGGAACCAGAGAACTTTTTTCCTGATTCACATTCCATCTGTGGGATCGAAGAAAAGACAAGATCTCCGTATGAGATTCTGCTTGTTGAAAAGATGGCGCCTGAACCAGAATGTCATCCAGATAAGGTGCCACTGCAATGCCCCGAGAGAGCTGGAAATGATTGTCCAAAAAGGCGAATCTCGGAAACTTGTGATGGTCCCTGTGAATAGGAACATGAAGGTATTGTTATATTTAGCACTTACACTGTGCCTTTAAGCTTGTTTCTCCCCCCCCCCCCCATGAACCCTGCCTATAAAAGATATGTCCAGCTTCAACTCATTGCTTGAATTATTGCATTCAATCTGTGGACTACCTTGAACACAGAGATCCTGCTGATACCTAGCCTTCCTGAGAATGTCTATTTTGCAATCTTATCCTGAATGCTCCTACAACTACTGATCATATAATCTCTTTTCCGGATTCCTAACCTCCAGCACTCAGAGCTTTAATCAGGTAAATTGTTTTATTTGTATAGACACTCTCATTTGAATGCCAATCTCTGGGAGTCTGCAAGTACTTAAAAGGACACTCAAGTCAAAATTAACTTTCATTATTCAGATAGAGCATGCAGTTATAAACAACTTTCCAATTTACTTCCATTAACAAAATGTGTCTTTTTATATTTAAACTTTTTGAGTCACCAGCTCCTACTGAGCATGTGCAATAATTCACAGAATAAGTGTGTATGCATTTGTGATTGGCTGATGGCTGTCACATGGTACGTGTATGCACTTGTGATTGGCTGATGGCTGTCACATGGTACATTGGGAGTGGAAATAGACATAATTTTTAAAATTGTCAGAAGAAAAATCTATTACTCATTTGAAGTTTAGACTAAGTGCTAATGCATTGTCTTGTTATTTTGCATCTGTTGATTATGCAACTCTAATGTGTTGACTGGTCCTTTAAGATAAAAGCCTCCACAACTAAAATCTCTAGTTGCTTACTGAAGTTACTTGTCTATATCTGCTCTGTGCTGGGTAAACATAAGACTGTCAGTGAATCCTCTGCTACTCTCAGTACACCCAAAGTAAATTGAATCAATCTGCTTGCTACAACAAGCTGTGGAAGTCAAAAGCTGTCAGCTCTCTTAACACTGTTATACAGCTTTATAAGTGAATATCTAAGCACAATTCAGCCCTCTCATGTCACAGCTTCAAATCAAAATACTATCTAAGTTTTTGCATTTATATCAATTGTATTATGCTGAATAACCAGATGTATTATTATGCATCAATAGTAAAACTATTTCAGTGCAGTCCATTATACTGCTCTGATATTAATATCTGCTACAAATACAATATTGACAGTTTCTGAAACATAGCTTTTATAGTCACAAATATAGGAAGCTTAATATCAAAGCAATTTACTAAACTGATACTAAATTCAGTTTAAGTATTGCAGGTCTGCATCCTTTAGGTCTATGGTTGTCATGAACTGACCCTCTTGTACCAAGGGAAGAATGGAGCGTATAGTTTCCATCTTGAAGAATGGCACTCTGAGAAACTTGTTTAAACATTTTAGATCTAGGATTGGTTGAAAAGTTCCCTCCTTTTTGGGAACTACGAACAGATTTGAGTAAAATCCCAGACCCCTTTCCTGAAAGGGAACTGGAACTATTACCCCCAGGGCGGCAAGGTCCTTTACACAATGTAAGAACGCCTCTCTTTTTATCTGGTCTACAATAATCTGGAGAGGAGAAACCTGCCTCTGGGAGGAAAATATTTAAAGTCTATTTTGTATCCCTGGGAGACTATGTCCACCGCCCAGGGATCTGGTACATCTCTTATCTAAGCCTGGGGAAAAAAAAAGAGTCTGCCCCTTACAAGATCCGCTCCCGGATCGGGGGCCAACCCTTCATGCTGACTTGGGGGCCTATCTATCAAGCTCCGAATGGAGCTTGATGGCTCGCCAGAAACAGCAGTTTTGAAGCAGCGGTCACAAAGACCGCTGCTCCACAACCTGTCCGCCTGCCCTGAGCAGGATGACAGACATCGCCGGAATTCAACCCGAGTACGATCAGGTTGATTGACACCCCCCTGCTGGCGGCTGATTGGCCGCAAGTCTGCAGGGGGCTGCGTTGCACCAGCAGCTCTTGTGAGCTGCTGGTGCAATGCTGAATACGAAGAGCATATTGCTCTCCGTATTCATCGAGGTCTGGCGGACCTGATCCGTACTGTCGGATCAAGTCCGCCAGACTTTGGTAAATAGAGGCCTCGGAATCAGCTAAAGGCTTTTTAGATTGCTTTCCCTTATTCCAGGACTGGTTGGGCTTCCAGGAAGGCTTGGCTTGATCTTGCTTGGAGGAAGGGGAGAAAGACTTACGAAAGGAACGAAAATTACTCTGACGTCCCTTCTGCTTATTCTTTTTATCTTGAGGAAGAAAATAACCCTTCCCTCCAGTAATATCTGAGATCATTTCTGAAAAACAAGGTCCAAACAAAGCCTTACCCTTGTAAGGAATTGCCATGAGCTTAGATTTAGATGAAACATCCGCAGACCAGGACTTCAACCACAAGGCCCTGTGGTTTTATAACCTGTAAGGAAGCATCTGTAATGAAGGAATTGGCTAACTTGAGAGTCTTAATCCTGTCCTGGATCTCATCAAGAGGGGTATCCGTCTGAAGAGATTCAGACAACACATCAAACCAGTAAGCTGCAGCGCTGGTAACAGTGGTGATACACACCGCAGGTTGCCATTGTAGACCCTGGTGGACATACATCTTTTTTAGTAAAGCCTCCACTTTTTTTAACCATTGGATCTATAAAAGAACAACTATCCTCTATGGGAATAGTAGTCCTCTTGGCCAAAGTGGAGATCACTCCTTCTACCTTAGAAACCATCTGCCACAACTCCTTAATAAAATCTGCTATAGGAAACATCTTCTTAAAAATAGGAGATGGAAAAAAACATAATTTATGTAAGAACTTACCTGATAAATTCATTTATTTCATATTGGCAAGAGTCCATGAGCTAGTGATGTATGGGATAAACAATCCTACCAGGAGGGGCAAAGTTTCCCAAACCTCAAAATGCCTATAAATACACCCCTCACCACACCCACAATTCAGTTTAACGAATAGCCAAGAAGTGGGGTGATAACGAAAGAAGTAAAAAGCATCAACAAAGGAATTTGGAAATAATTGTGCTTTATACAAAAAAAAATCATAACCACCATAAAAAAGGGGTTGGGCCTCATGGACTCTTGCCAATATGAAAAAAATGAATTTATCAGGTAAGTTCTTACATAAATTATGTTTTCTTTCATGTAATTGGCAAGAGTCCATGAGCTAGTGACGTATGGGATAGTAATACCCAAGATGTGGAACTCCACGCAAGAGTCACTAGAGAGGGAGGGATAAAATAAAAACAGCCATTTCGCTGAAAAAAATTAATCCAAAACCCAATATAAGTTTATTCTCAAAAATAAAAGGAAACACTTAAATCATAAGCAGAAGAATCAAACTGAAACAGCTGCCTGAAGAACTTTCCTACCAAAAAATGCTTCCGAAGAAGCTAATACATCAAAATGGTAGAATTTAGTAAATGAATGCAAAGAAGACCAAGTTGCTGCTTTGCAAATCTGATCAACTGAAGCTTCATTCTTAAAAGCCCAAGAAATGGAAACTGATCTAGTAGAATAAGCTGTAATTCTCTGAGACGGGGCTGTACCCGAATCCAAATAAGCTTCATGAATCAAAAGCTTTAACCACGATGCCAAAGAAACGGCAGAAGCCCTCTGACCTTTCTTGGAACAAGTAAAGATAACAAATAGACTAGAAGTCTTCCTGAAATCTTTAGTAGCTTCAACATAATATTTCAGAGCTCTCACCACATCCAATGTAAAGATCTCTCCAAAGAATTCTTGGGATTAGGACACAAAGAAGGGACAACAATGTCTCTATTAATGTTGTTAGAATTCACAACCTTAGGTAAGAATTTAAACGAAGTCCACAAAACTGTCTTATCCTGATGAAAAATCAGAAAAGGAGATTCACAAGAGAGAGCAGATAATTCAGAAACTCTTCTAGCAGAAGAGATGGCCAAAAGGAACAACACTTTCCAGGAAAGTAGTTTAATGTCCAAAGAATGAATAGGGGCATATTTATCAAGCTCCGAATGGAGCTTGATGCCCCGTGTTTCTGGCGAGCCTGCAGACTCGCCAGATACAGCAGTTATGAAGCAGCAGTCACAAAGACCGCTGCTCCATAACCTGTCCCTCTGCTCTGAGCAGGCGGACAGACATCGCCGGAAATCAACCCGATCGAGTACGATCGTGTTGATTGACAACCCCCTGTTGGCGGCCTATTGACCGCGAATCTGCAGGGGGGCGGCGTTGCACCAGCAGCTCTTGTGAGCTGCTGGTGCAATGCTGAATACGGCGAGCGTATTGCTCGCCGTATTCAGCGAGGTCTGTCGGACCTGATCCGCACTGTCAGATCAGGTCCGACAGACCTTGATAACTATGGGCCATGGGCTCAAATGGAAGAGCCTGTAAAGCCTTCAAAACCAAATTAAGACTCCAAGGAGGAGAGATTGATTTAATGACAGGCTTGATACGAACCAAAGCCTGTACAAAACAGTGAATATCAGGAAGTTTAGCAATTTTTCAGTGGAATAAAACAGAAAGAGCAGAGATTTGTCCTTTCAAGGAACTTGCAGACAAACCTTTATCCAAACCATCCTGAAGAAACTGTAAAATTCTAGGAATTCTAAAAGAATGCCAAGAGAATTTATGAGAAGAACACCATGAAATGTAAGTCTTCCAAACTCAATAAAAAAACCTTTCTAGAAACAGATTTACGAGCCTGTAACATAGTATTAATCACTGAGTCAGAGAAACCTCTATGACTAAGCACTAAGCGTTCAATTTCCATACCTTCAAATTTAATGATTTGAGATCCTGATGGAGAAGCGGACCTTGAGATAGGTCTGGCCTTAATGGAAGTGGCCAAGGTTGGCAACTGGACATCCGAACAAGATCTGCATATCAAAACCTGTGAGACCATTCTGGAGCCACCAGCAGCACAAATGATTGCTCCATGATGATTTTGGAGATTACTCTTGGAAGAAGAACTAGAGGTGGGAAAATATAAGCAGGTTGATAACACCAAGGAAGTGTCAACGCATCCACTGCTTCCGCCTGAGGATCCCTGGACCTGGACAGGTACCTGGAAAGTTTTTTGTTTAGATGAGATGCTATCAGATCTATTTCTGGAAGCCCCCACATCTGAACAATTTGAGAAAACACATCTGGGTGGAGAGACCATTCTCCCGGGAGTAAAGTCTGATGACTGAGATAATTCACTTCACAATTGTCTATACCTGGGATATGAACCGCAGAAATTAGACAGGAGCTGGATTCCGCCCAAACAAGTATTTCGAGATACTTCTTTCATAGCTTGAGGACTGTGAGTCCTACCCTGATGATGACAGTTGTGATATTGTCTGTCTGAAAACAAATGAACGGTTCTCTCTTCAACAGAGGCCAAAACTGAAGAGCCCTGAGAATTGCACAGAGTTCCAAAATATTGATTGGTAATCTTGCCTCTTGAGATTTCCAAACCCCTTGTGCTGTCAGAGATCCTCACACAGCTCCCCAACCTGAAAGACTCGCAAATGAAAGAGGCCCCTAGAATTATACGATGGTGTTCTAATCACCAAGTCAGAGAAAATCAAACATTGGGATTTAAGGATATTAATTGTGATATCCTTGTATAATCCCTGCACCATTGGTTCAGCATACAAAGCTGGAACGGTCTCATATGAAAATGAGCAAAGGGGATCGCGTCCAATGCTGCAGTCATGAGACCTAAAACTTCCATGCACATAGCTACTGAAGGGAATGACTGAAACTGAAGGTTCCAACAGGCTGCAACCAATTTCAAACGTCTCTTGTCTGTTAGAGACAAAGTCACGGACACTGAATCTATCCAGAAACTTAAAAAGCTTACCTTTGTCTGAGGAATCAAATAACTTTTTGGTAAATTGATCCCCCAACCATGTCATCGAAGAAACAACACTAGTTGATTTGTGTGAGATTCTGCAGAACGTAAAGACTGAGCGAGTACCAAGATATCGTCCAAATAAGGAAACACCGCAATACCCGCTCTCTGATTACAGAGAGTAGGGCACCGAGAACCTTTGAAAAGATTCTTGGAGCTGTCGCTAGGCCAAAAGGAAGAGCAACAAATTGGTAATGCTTTTCTAGAAAAGAGAATCTCAGGAACTGATAGTGATCCGGATGAATCGGAATATGAAGATATGCATCCTGTAAGTCTATCGTGGACATATAATGCCCTTGCTGAACAAAAGGCAGAATAGTCCTTATAGTCACCATTTTGAAAGTTGGTACTCTTACTTATCGATTCAAAATCTTTAGATCCAGAACTGGTGTGAATTAATTTTCTTTCTTTGGGACAGTGAATAGATTTGAATAAAACACCAGACCCTGTTCCTGAAACGGAACTGGCATGATTACTCCTGAAAACTCCAGGTCTAAAACACACTTTAGGAAAGCCTGAGCCTTTACTGGATTTGCTGGGATGTGTGAGAGAAAAAATCTTTTCACAGGCGGTCTTACTCTGAATCCAATTCTGTACCCCTGAGAGACAATACTCTGAATCCAATGATTTTGGACCAAATTGATCCAAATATTTTTTGAAAATTTTAATCTGCCCCCTACCAGCTGAGCTGGAATGAGGGTTGCACCTTCATGCGGACTTGGGGGCTGGTTTCGGTCTCTTAAATGGCTTGGATTTATTCTAATTTGAAGAAGGCTTCCAATTGGAAACAGATTCCTTGGGGGAAGGATTAGGTTTCTGTTCCTTATTTTGTCGAAAGGAACGAAAACGGTTAGAAGCTTTAGATTTACCCTTAGGTCTTTTATCCTGAGGCAAAAAAACTCCCTTCCCCCCAGTGACAGTTGAAATTATTGAATCCATCTGAGAACCAAATAATATATTACCTTGGAAAGAAAGAGATAGCAATCTGGACTTAAAAGTCATATCAGCATTCCAAGATTTGAGCCACAAAGCACTTCTAGCTAAAATAGCTAAAGACATATATTTAACATCAATTTTGATGATATCAAAAATGGCATCACAAATGAAATTATTAGCATGTTGAATCAACTTAACAATGTTAGACAAATCATGATCCAATACTTGTTGTGCTAAAGTTTTCAACCAAAAAGATGAAGCAGCTGCAACATCAGCCAAATAAATTGCAGGCCTAAGAAGATGACCTGAATATAAATAAGCCTTCCTTAGATAAGATTCAAGTTTCCTATATAAAGGATCTTTAAAAGAAATACTAGGGGGCGGAGCCTAGGGGAGCACAGTGATGGCGGTTTAGTCACTGAGCTCCGTGCACTGTTAGAAAAGAAAGTGCTTGAAAAGAGGGGAAAATGAGATCAGCTGGCCAAGAAATAAGAGACATTCTCCCTGACACTCGGGCAGCAAACCGGAGCTAAAGCAAACGCAGCCGATGTGACCCTAATCAGCAGGAGACTGACTAACAAGCCCTACGCAGCTCGCAGCGCAGCAAGCCCGCCATTAAAGCGGTAATCAATCACACAGGAGAAGTGGTCGGGAGAGCAACAGAGAGATCCTCACACCAATCCGCCACAGCAGACTCCGGCTCCGGTAAGAGAGAAAGGGTGATCCTTGGCGGGTAGATCACATACCGGACAGCCGGGGAGAAAAGAAGGAGGGGCTGTAGATGGTGTCGGGTCGCCATTTTCACACTACCCGCTTTTGCTATTAATACAGTGCCTGTCACGGCTCTGAAGGAAGCGGCGAACAAGCGTGGGGCAGACAGGGGCATGAACTCTGCAAAATAATGTTTCTGCCGCAATGTTTATGAGATAGGCAGCCGAGAAGGGGAATAAAAGCAACTCCAAAGCCCCAGGGAACGCCAAAGAGCTAAGTAGAGGGAAAATATGCAGCCACCAAATTAAAAAAAAAGTCACAAATAGTGGAGCAAGCACTAAATAATTAAAAGAGAACCCTCTACTCAGGATGAGAGTTAGGTAATAATATATCCCCATAATGTTATAATTGAGAGTCTATATTAATGCAGGGCAGACACTAGGATTTCAAAGACACTTTATATTCATTGCAGACACAGGAGCGCTCATTATAACATAAGTGCTGGTCTGGACCTCACTTATTGATTTCTGTTGCTTAACCTCTGAGGCTGTGAACTAGCAGCAACTTCAAGATAAGGGAGTGAAGGCAAAATAATACTGCAGACATTATCTGATACCCCACTTCCAAGACACAAATATGTCTGTAAGAAAACAAAACAAAGCGGTTTCTGGAGCAAAGTTAACTACGCAACACCCCTTTTTCAAGCCCCCTAAGGGAGATAAGGGTCTGGGAGCAGAAACATTACCATTTGAAGAAGAAATGGACTCTGATACAGACTCTCAAAATGCTAATTCAGATCTGATCCCAGCAACTAGAGCAGATTTTAAAAATCTTATGTCCAAGCAAGATATTAATACAATCTTCGACAAGATGTGGGAGAAGATGGATACCTTGCAGACTACGGTTACTACGAGTCTGGCAGACATCAAGCAGGACATTCTGGATCTTGGATCCAGAGTTGAATCTCTGGAGGGGAAAGAGGAGACCACAATGGAAGAATTGAACATGATATCCCAACATATATCCTCCCAACAACAAGATATAGAAGAAATCCACGACAAAATGGAGGACTTAGAGAACAGAAGCCGCCGCTGTAATATTAGATTAAAGGGAGTCCCTGAGTCAGTATTATCCCCGGAACTTCCCGATTTCCTTTTACAATTGTTCCAAGCGATCACGGATAATAAGGAAGAGGGTAAATTTGAAATGGAGAGGGCACACAGAGCCTTAAGAGCAAAACCCAGAAAAGGAGATCCGCCGAGAGATATAATAATAAAGATGCTGCGTTTTCGTGAGAAAGAAGAGATAATGGCAGCAGCAAGGAAAAACCCTACTTTTAAATTTAAAGGCTCAATTATCCAATTTTTCCAAGACTTATGCCTGAGAACACTCCAACGACGCAATACTTTGCGCCCTCTCACGCAGCTGTTGCGAAAGAGCCAGATACCCTACAGATGGGGATTCCCATTCTCTCTCAACATCCAGCACGAGGGAAAATCTATGTCAATTAAAAGAAATACTATCTTCCATAGGAATAGTAGTACGTTTAGCAAGAGTAGAGATAGCCCCATCAACTTTGGGGATCTTTTCTCAAAACTCCAATCTAACTGCTGGCAAAGGATACAAATTTTTAAACCTTGAAGAAGGAATAAAAGAAGTACCAGGCCTATTCCATTCTTTAGAAATCATATCAGAAATAGCATCAGGAACTGGAAAAACCTCTGGAATAACCACAGGAGGTTTATAAACAGAATTTAAAAGTTTACTAGTTTTAATATAAAGAGGACTAGTTTCCTCCATATCTAATGTAATCAACACTTCTTTTAACAAAGAATGAATATACTCCATTTTAAATAAATAAGAGGATTTGTCAGTGTCAATATCTGAGGCAGGATCTTCTGAATCAGATAGATCCTCATCAGAGAAGGATAAAGCAGTATGTTGCTGTTCATTTAAAATTTCATCAACTCTATAAGATGTTTTAAAAGACCTTTTATGTTTATTAGAAGGCGGAAAGGCAGACAAAGCCTTCTGAATAGAATCAGAAATAAATTATTTTAAATTTACAGGTATATCTTGTGCATTAGATGTTGAGGGAACAGCAACAGGTAATGAACTACTACTGATGGATACATTTTCTGCATGTAAAAGTTTATCATGACAACTATTACAAACCACAGCTGGAGGTATAATCTCCACAAGTTTACAACAAATGCACTTAGCTTTGGTAGAACTGTGATCAGGCAGCAGGGT
The DNA here is from genome assembly GCF_027579735.1 of Bombina bombina. Lineage (NCBI taxonomy): Eukaryota > Metazoa > Chordata > Amphibia > Anura > Bombinatoridae > Bombina > Bombina bombina. The sequence continues at coordinate 31,484,071 of NC_069501.1, forward strand.
TCCAACCAAACACAGCTAAAATAAATCAGTGCTAGTATACCTTTAAATGAATTCTAAATAGTAAAAAACTAGAAAACAATGTTTATAAATTAATCAAATGTAAACTCAATGACGTGTAAACTAGATAATAAACCACTCTTCTCAGAGAATTGACATTGCTGTATTGTACAATAATCCAAACATCAGGAACAAATAAAAATAAACATCAGAAGCAGAAAAGAATAATAGGATATTACCCCAAATATTAAAAAGTCCTTATGGAGTCCAAGTCATGATAATAGAACACAGTTTAGCCCGGGTAAAAAGTTTGTTGAGAACCGGTGCTGCCTTCTTTCAGCGGTATTTCCAGATTACCGCAACAAGCAACGAACTGATTCAAAAACACATAAGAGAGACGCAACAACAGGTTAACAATTTATTTCAGGTATAGACCAAAGTGACACATAAGCACTTACATATAAAAAAAGAAATGTCCAATGTAACTTCACTGAAGCACTGTGAACCCTCCCGGGCTGCGTTGTTATCCCTCTTGTCAGTCAGTGGAAAGTTGAACTGAGAACGCACATGTGTTCGGCGTCTGACATCACTGATGATGAGAAGACTGGAGCGTCCCCCAGCTTACAGCACCCTGACAGTCCGATCGGGGAACCAGCCTTCAGAGGTTTAGATGGAGCTCTATCTCACAGACCAACCCTACGCGTTTCGTCTGGAACCCGGCCAGACTTTCTCAAGGGGAATTTTCTTAATCAAATGAGCAGCTGATTGTTGCCGTAGTGTGGATGAAGAATTTATACAGACAGCGCTCACTGATATTTAACCTCTAAAATGCCAATAAAAATATGATATTTGTCTAAAATAAACCTAAATATAAAAACACCACACAATATTAAAAACAATTGTTATAGAAACAATTCATAAACACTAACACATTACACATAATAAATTCACAAAACATTAAGTTAATACAACTTATAAACATTGTTAAAAAGATATCCAATAATATGTATATACATCTTAAATTCATATATATGTTATCTAAAAAGCCTTTAATTTGAGCCATATATACCTAATTGAAAATTAAAACGACTTTATATTGCTGCAATTCATAAAATTACATATATGCCGCTAAATCTAGGTCTACATTTAACCCATTAGGTTGTAAACTTCCTATCTTGTAGACCCAATAGGTTTCTTGTTGTCTGAGGGATAGCAACCTATTGTATACATTAGGCGCTACCCAATCTATTACCCTAACTTTTAAAGAACATGGGTTACAAATGTGTACTTCTTTAAAATGGTTAGGAACACTATGTTTAATGGATTTTCCTCTGGCCATTTTAATATTATAAAGATGTTCATTAACTCTAGTTTTAATTTTTCTTTTGTTATGTCCTACATAAAATAGGCCACACCCACAGGTGATTAGATACACTACAAATGTGGAATCACATGTGGCCTTACATTGGATCTCAAATTTAATAGTACCATTATAGTTAGAGAATTTCAAATACTTATCTATGTGTTTACACATGTTACATCTCAATTTCTTGCAGGCATATATGTTCCTTTAAATGTAGTTAGCCAGTTTGAACCTAAGCTAGTATTTGTATCATTTCTTAGTTTACTAGGTGCTAATATATTTTTCAAAGTTTTTCCTTTTTAAAATGTAACTATGGGATTCTCTGTTAAATGGGACCCTAATACAGGGTCTGTTTTAAGGATATTCCAATACCTTTTTCGGATTTTTTTAAAATTGTATTTGCACCCTCGTTATAAGTAGTAATAAATCGAGGAGTAGTACCTCCATTTTCCAGTTTGTTTTGCGGTTGTACCTTACCTTTATTTAATATATCCTCCCTATTTGTTTTACAGGCTTTATCCTTTGCTCTCTCTAATCAATCCCTCTTATATCCTTTTTCCATAAATTTTCTGTCCAGGATAGCGGCTTCTTCTTGGAAATTAACCATATGGGTAAAATTTTGTCTCATTCGAAGATACTGACCATATGGTACATTCTCTACCCAACTACGTTTATGTCCACTAGATGCCTCTATATAGCTATTCCTTTCGGTCACCTTTCTATAGTTAGTGACTGCTATCTTATTGTCAGAATCTATGTAGAGAGTTAAGTCCAGAAATTCTATTTTAGTTTTGGAGTAGTTATGTGTGAATTTCAAGTTATAATCGTTCTCATTAATATACTTCATAAATGAGTTAATACTTTCTTCATTACCTCTCCACAAGATGATTACATCATCTATATACCGATGGAACCTTATGATATTTTCATGAAAGGTATAATTAAACCAAATATGCTTTGTCTCAAAATCGTTAACATACAGATTTGCGTACGATGGGGCGAATGTAGTCCCCATCGCCGTTCCATTGATTTGTTTGTAGAATCTTTTTTCAAACAGAAAATAATTATGCTCAAGTATAAATAGTATAGATTCTACAATAAAATCAATATGGGCAACCGGAATATTCCATCTCAGTAATTCACTTCTAATTACCTCACTGCCTCTATTATGGGGGATACAGGTATATAAGGATGTTACGTCACAGGTGATCCACCAAAATTCAGGATCCCATTGGGTACCTTCAAAATTAGTGATCACCTGTGTGCTATCCCTCAGATAGGCCCTTGTTTTCTTAACAACTGGTTGTAAATAAAAATCAACATATTGCGACAAATGATCACATAATGAGTCAATGCAAGAAACAATGGGCCTACCTGGGGGAACCAGGGGGTCCTTACGGACTTTCGGTAAGTGGTAGAAAATCGAAATATTTGGGTTATTTTCAAATAAAAAATGATATTCATTATTTGATATTATAGATTTATCCTTAGCTTTTAATAACATACATTTCAGATCTCTTACAAACCCAATAGTAGGATCGGTATCCAGTATTAGATAGGTTGAGGAATCATCAATAAACGGTGAGCCTCTTTTAAATAATCTATCTTATTCTGGATGACAATACCGCCTCCTTTATCTGCCCCCCTAAAGACAATCTCTTTATTATCAGTTAATTTCTTGAGTGATTTTCTTTCTAGTGTACTCAAATTATCTACATATTTATTCATGATGATGTTAGTTTTTGAAAAAGCTTTTTCAACATCATTTAGTACTAGTTTAGAGAACACAGGTATTTGATCACCCTGTGCCCCTAATGGGTAAAAGCTTTATTTCTTTTTAAAATTAGAGTGAATAATTTGTTGTTCTTCCTCATATGTTGATAGATTCATAAGTTCCTGTATGTTAACGATTTTGAGACAAAGCATATTTGGTTTAATAATCCCTTTCATGAAAATATCATAAGGTTCCATCGGTATATAGATGATGTAAACATCTTGTGGAGAGGTAATGAAGAAAGTATTAACTCATTTATGAAGTATATTAATGAGAACGATTATAACTTGAAGTTCCCACATAACTACTCCAAAACTAAAATAGAATTTCTGAACTTAACTCTCTACATAGATTCTGACAATAAGATAACAGTCACTATCTATAGAAAGGTGACCGAAAGGAATAGCTATATGGAGGCATCTAGTGGACATAAACGTAGTTGGATAGAGAATGTACCATATGGTCAGTATCTTCGAATGAGACGAAATTGTACCCATATGGTTAATTTCCAAGAAGAAGCAGCTATCCTAGACACCAAATTTAGGGAAAAAGGATATAAGAGGGATTTATTAGAGAGAGCAAAGGATAAAGCCTGTAAAACAAATAGGGAGGATATATTAAATAAAGGTAAGGTACAACCACAAAACAAACTGGAAAATGGAGGTACTACTCCTCAATTTATTACTACTTATAACGAGGGTGCAAATACAATTAAAAAAATCCTAAAAAGGCATTGGAATATCCTTAAAACAGACCCTGTATTAGGGTCCCATTTAACAGAGAATCCCATAGTTACGTTTAAAAAAGGAAAAACTTTGAAAAATATATTAGCACCTAGTAAGCTAAGAAATGATACAAGTGCTAGCTTAGGTTCAAACTGGCTGACTACATTTAAAGGAACATACGCCTGCAATAAATTGAGATGTAACATGTGTAAACACATAGATAAGCAATTGAAATTCTCTAACTATAATGGTACTATTGAATTTGAGATCCAATGTAAGGTCACCTGTGAATCCACATTTTGTAGTGTATATAATCACCTGTGGGTGTGGCCTATTTTATGTAGGACGTACCAAAAGAAAAATTAAAACTAGAGTTAATGAACATCTTTATAATATTAAAATGGCCAGAGAAAAATCCATTAAACATAGTGTTCCTAACCATTTTAAAGAAGTACACATTTGTAACCCATGTTCTTTAAAAGTTAGGGTAATAGATTGGTTAGGGCCTCATGTACACAATAGGTTGCTAGCCCTCAGACAACAAGAAACTTATTGGATCTACAAGATAGGAAGTTTACAACCTAATGGGTTAAATGTAGACCTAGATTTAGCGGCATATATGTAATTTTATGAATTGCAGCAATATAAAGTCGTTTTAATTTTCAATTAGGTATATATGGATCAAATTAAAGGTTTTTTAGATAAAATATATATGAATTTAAGATGTATATACATATTATTGGATATCTTTTTAACAATGTTTATAAGTTGTATTAACTTAATGTTTTGTGAATTTATTATGTGTAATGTGTTAGTGTTTATGAATTGTTTCTATACCAATTGTTTTTAATATTGTGTGGTGTTTTTATATTTAGGTTTATTTTAGACAAATATCATATTTTTATTGGCATTTTAGAGGTTAAATATCAGTGAGCGCTGTCTGTATAAATTCTTCATCCACACTACGGCAACAATCAGCTGCTCACTTGATTAAGAAAATTCCCCTTGAGAAAGTCTGGCCGGGTTCCAGACGAAACGCGTAGGGTTGGTCTGTGAGATAGAGCTCCATCTAAACCTCTGAAGGCTGGTTCCCCGATCGGACTGTCAGGCTGCTGTAAGCTGGGGGACGCTCCAGTCTTCTCATCATCAGTGACGTCAGACGCCGAACACATATGCGTTCTCAGTTCAACTTTCCACTGACTGACAAGAGGGATAACAACGCAGCACGGGAGGGTTCACAGTGCTTCAGTGAAGTTACATTGGACATTTCTGTTTTTATATGTAAGTGCTTATGTGTCACTTTGGTCTATACCTGAAATAAATTGTTAACCTGTTGTTGCGCCTCTCTTATGTGTTTTTGAATCAGCAGGGTTCCAACAGTGATTTCTGAGACAGGATCAGATTGAGACATCTTGCAAATGTAAAAAACAACATATAAAGCAAAATGATCAATTTCCTTATATAGCAGTTTCAGGAATGGGAAAAAACATAATTTATGCTTACCTGATAAATTCCTTTCTCCTGTAGTGTGGTCAGTCCACGGGTCATCATTACTTCTGGGATATTAACTCCTCTCCAACAGGAAGTGCAAGAGGATCACCCAAGCAGAGCTGCTATATAGCTCCTCCCCTCTACGTCACACCCAGTCATTCGACCAAGAACCAAACGAGAAAGGAGAAACTATAGGGTGCAGTGGTGACTGGAGTATAATCTAAAAATTTAGACCTGCCATAAAAAACAGGGCGGGCCGTGGACTGACCACACTACAGGAGAAAGGAATTTAACAGGTAAGCATAAATTATGTTTTCTCCTGTTAAGTGTGGTCAGTCCACGGGTCATCATTACTTCTGGGATACCAATACCAAAGCTAAAGTACACGGATGACGGGAGGGACAGGCAGGATCTTTATACGGAAGGAACCACTGCCTGAAGAACCTTTCTCCCAAAAACAGCCTCCGAAGAAGCAAAAGTGTCAAATTTGTAAAATTTGGAAAAAGTATGAAGAGAAGACCAAGTTGCAGCCTTGCAAATCTGTTCAACAGAGGCCTCATTCTTAAAGGCCCAAGTGGAAGCCACAGCTCTAGTGGAATGAGCTGTAATTCTTTCAGGAGGCTGCTGTCCAGCAGTCTCATAGGCTAAACGTATTATGCTACGAAGCCAAAAAGAGAGAGAGGTAGCAGAAGCTTTTTGACCTCTCCTCTGTCCAGAATAAACGACAAACAGGGAAGAAGTTTGGCGAAAATCTTTAGTTGCCTGTAAATAAAATTTCAGGGCACGGACTACATCTAGATTGTGCAGAAGTCGTTCCTTCTTTGAAGAAGGATTCGGACACAATGATGGCACAACAATCTCTTGATTGATATTCTTATTAGTGACAACCTTAGGTAAGAACCCAGGTTTAGTACGCAGAACTACCTTATCTGAATGAAAAATCAGATACGGAGAATCACAATGTAAGGCTGATAACTCAGAGACTCTACGAGCCGAGGAAATAGCCATTAAAAACAGAGCTTTCCAAGATAACAGCTTGATATCAATGGAATGAAGGGGTTCAAACGGAACACCCTGTAAAACGTTAAGAACTAAATTTAAGCTCCATGGTGGAGCAACAGTTTTAAACACAGGCTTAATCCTGACCAAAGCCTGGCAAAAAGCCTGAACGTCTGGAACTTCTGACAGACGCTTGTGTTAAAGAATGGACAGAGCTGAGATCTGTCCCTTTAAGGAACTAGCAGATAAACCATTTTCTAAACCTTCTTGTAGAAAGGACAATATCCTAGGAATCCTAACTTTACTCCATGAGTAACTCTTGGATTCGCACCAATGTAAGTATTTACGCCATATTTTATGGTAAATCTTTCTGGTAACAGGCTTCCTAGCCTGTATTAAGGTATCAATAACTGACTCCGAAAAAGCACGCTTTGATAAAATCAAGCGTTCAATTTCCAAGCAGTCAGCTTCAGAGAAATTAGATTTTGATGTTTGAAAGGACCCTGAATTAGAAGGTCCTGTCTCAGAGGCAGAGACCAAGGTGGACAGGATGACATGTCCACTAGATCTGCATACCAGGTCCTGCGTGGCCACGCAGGCGCTATCAGAATCACCGATGCTCTCTCCTGTTTGATCCTGGCAATAAATCGAGGAAGCATCGGGAAGGGTGGAAACACATAGGCCATCCCGAAGGTCCAAGGTGCTGTCAAAGCATCTACCAGGACTGCTCCCGGGTCCCTGGACCTGGACCCGTAACAAGGAAGCTTGGCGTTCTGGCGAGACGCCATGAGATCTACCTCTGGTTTGCCCCAAAGTCGAAGTATTTGGGCAAAGATCTCCGGATGAAGTTCCCACTCCCCCGGATGAAAAGTCTGACGACTTAGGAAATCCGCCTCCCAGTTTTCCACTCCAGGAATGTGGATCGCTGACAGGTGGCAAGAGTGAGACTCTGCCCAGCGAATTATCTTTGATACTTCCATCATCGCTAGGGAGCTTCTTGTCCCTCCTTGATGGTTGATGTAAGCTACAGTCGTGATGTTGTCCGAAAGAAACCTGATGAACCCCCGAGTTGTTAACTGAGGCCAAGCCAGAAGGGCATTGAGAACTGCTCTCAATTCCAGAATGTTTATTGGAAGGAGACTTTCCTCCTGAGTCCATGATCCCTGAGCCTTCAGGGAATTCCAGACAGCGCCCCAACCTAGTAGGCTGGCGTCTGTTGTTACAATTGTCCAATCTGGTCTGCTGAATGGCATCCCCCTGGACAGATGTGGCCGAGAAAGCCACCATAGAAGAGAATTTCTGGTCTCTTGATCCAGATTCAGAGTAGGGGACAAATCTGAGTAATCCCCATTCCACTGACTTAGCATGCACAATTGCAGCGGTCTGAGATGTAGGCGTGCAAAGGGTACTATGTCCATTGCCGCTACCATTAAGCCGATTACCTCCATGCATTGAGCCACAGACGGGTGTTGAATGGAATGAAGGACACGGCAAGCATTTTGAAGCTTTGTTAACCTGTCTTCTGTCAGGTAAATCTTCATTTCTACAGAGTCTATAAGAGTCCCCAAGAAGGGAACCCTTGTGAGTGGTAAGAGAGAACTCTTCTCTACGTTCACCTTCCACCCATGCGACCTTAGAAATGCCAGTACTAACTCTGTATGAGACTTGGCAGTTTGAAAGCTTGACGCTTGTATCAGAATGTCGTCTAGGTACGGAGCCACCGAAATTCCTCGTGGCCTTAGCACCGCCAGAAGAGAGCCCAGAACCTTTGTGAAGATTCTTGGAGCCGTAGCCAACCCGAATGGAAGAGCTACAAACTGGTAATGCCTGTCTAGGAAGGCAAACCTTAGATACCGGTAATGATCTTTGTGAATCGGTATATGAAGGTAGGCATCCTTTAAATCCACTGTGGTCATGTACTGACCCTTTTGGATCATGGGTAAGATTGTCCGAATAGTTTCCATTTTGAACGATGGAACTCTTAGGAATTTGTTTAGGATCTTTAAATCCAAGATTGGTCTGAAGGTTCCTTCTTTCTTGGGAACCACAAACAGATTTGAGTAAAAACCTTGTCCGTGTTCCGACCGCGGAACCGGATGGATCACTCCCATTAGTAAAAGATCTTATACACAGCGTAGAAACGCCTCTTTCTTTATCTGGTTTGTTGACAACCTTGAAAGATGAAATCTCCCTTTTGGGGGAGAGGCTTTGAAGTCCAGAAGATATCCCTGAGATATGATCTCTAACACCCAGGGATCCTGGACATCTCTTGCCCAAGCCTGGGCGAAGAGAGAGAGTCTGCCCCCCACTAGATCCGTTCCCGGATCGGGGGCCCTCACTTCATGCTGTTTTAGGGGCAGCAGCAGGCTTTCTGGCCTGTTTGCCCTTGTTCCAGGACTGGTTAGGTTTCCAGCCTTGTCTGTATCGAGCAACAGCTCCTTCCTGTTTTGGTGCAGAGGAAGTTGATGCTGCTCCTGCCTTGAAGTTACGAAAGGCACGAAAATTAGACTGTCTAGCCCTGGTAGGTTTGGCTCTGTCTTGAGGCAGGGCATGGCCTTTACCTCCTGTAATGTCAGCGATAATTTCCTTCAAACCGGGCCCGAATAAGGTCTGCCCTTTGAAAGGTATGTTAAGTAGTTTAGATTTAGAAGTAACATCAGCTGACCAGGATTTTAGCCACAGCGCTCTGCGTGCCTGAATGGCGAATCCGGAATTCTTAGCCGTAAGTTTAGTTAAGTGTACTACGGCATCAGAAATAAATGAATTAGCTAGCTTAAGGGTTTTAAGCTTGTGTGTAATCTCATCTAATGGAGCTGATTCAAGGGTCTCTTCCAGAGACTCAAACCAAAAAGCTGCTGCAGCCGTGACAGGCGCAATGCATGCAAGGGGTTGCAATATAAAACCTTGTTGAACAAACATTTTCTTAAGGTAACCCTCTAATTTTTTATCCATTGGATCTGAAAAGGCGCAGCTATCCTCCACCGGGATAGTGGTACGCTTAGCTAAAGTAGAAACTGCTCCCTCCACCTTAGGGACCGTTTGCCATAAGTCCCGTGTGGTGGCGTCTATTGGAAACATATTTCTGAATATAGGAGGGGGTGAGAAAGGCACACCGGGTCTGTCCCACTCCTTAGTAACAATTTCAGTAAGTCTCTTAGGTATTGGAAAAACGTCAGTACTCGACGGTACCGCAAAATATTTATCCAACCTACACATTTTCTCTGGTATTGCAACTGTGTTACAATCATTCAGAGCCGCTAAGACCTCCCCTAGTAATACACGGAGGTTTTCCAGCTTAAACTTAAAATTTGAAATGTCTGAATCCAGTTTATTTGGATCAGATCCGTCACCCGCAGAATGAAGCTCTCCGTCCTCATGTTCTGCAAATTGTGACGCAGTATCTGACATGGCCCTAATATTATCAGCGCACTCTGTTCTCACCCCAGAGTGATCTCGCTTACCTCTAAGTTCTGGTAATTTAGACAAAACTTCAGTCATAACATTAGCCATGTCCTGTAGTGTGATTTGTAATGGCCGCCCTGAAGTACTCAGCGTTACAATATCACGCACCTCCCGAGCGGGAGATGCAGGTACTGACACGTGAGGCAAGTTAGTCGGCATAACTTCCCCCTCGTTGTTTGGTGAATGATGTTCAATTTGTACAGAATGACTCTTATTCAAAGTAGCATCAATGCAATTAGTACATAAATTTCTATTGGGCTCCACCTTGGCTTTTGCACATATAGCACAGAGATATTCCTCTGAGTCAGACATGTTTAACAAACTAGCAATTAAACTAGCAAGCTTGGAAATACTTTTCACTCAAATTACAAGTAATGAGAAAAACGCACTGTGCCTTTAAGAAGCACAGAAAAAAATTATGACAGTTTAATAATAAGGAACTTGAAAAATTATAACAATCAGATTTTTGAAGACCCTTGAGCTCTGTAGAGACGATCCGGATCATGCAGGAAGAGAAACAGACTTTGACTGAATTTTTGATACGTAGCAAAAGCGCCAAAATAGGCCCCTCCCCCTCACTCACAGCAGTGAGGGAAGTTCAGTAAACTGTCACAGATTAAAATAAACGATAGCCAAGTGGAAAAACAGTGCCCAAAAACAATTTTTCACCCAGTACCTCAGATATTTAAACAATTTAGCATGCCAGCAAAAACGTTTAAAATCAAATATCATGAAATGCCATTAAACAGCCTGTTGCTAGACGTTCCCACTGCAAGTAAGGCTAAAGATTATATGCATATAGTATTACCCAGAGAAGTGCCATTCCCCAGAATACAGAAGTGTACACATATATACATAAACAGCCTGATACCAGTTGCTACTACTGCATTTAAGGCTGAACTTACATTATATTGGTATTGGCAGTATTTTCTCAGTCAATTCCATTCCTCAGAAAATAATATACTGCAACATACCTCTTTGCAGGTGAACCTGCCCGCTGTCCCCTGATCTGAAGTTTACCTCACTCCTCAGAATGGCCGAGAACAGCAAAATGAATTTTAGCTATGCCGGCTAAAATCATCCAAAAACTCAGGTAGATTCTTCTTCAAATTCTACCTGAGAAGGAACAACACACTCCGGTGCTGTTTTAAAATAACAAACTTTTGATTGAAGATATAAAAACTAAGTATAATCACCACAGTCCTCTCACACATCCTATCTATTAGTTGGGTGCAAGAGAATGACTGGGTGTGACGTAGAGGGGAGGAGCTATATAGCAGCTCTGCTTGGGTGATCCTCTTGCACTTCCTGTTGGGGAGGAGTTAATATCCCAGAAGTAATGATGACCCGTGGACTGACCACACTTAACAGGAGAAAATGCAAACAGCATAGCCCTCTGACATAGAAAAAAGGCAAGAGGCAAATAGGAATGGGGTCTTAAATAATGAAAATATTTTTTGGCGCCAAAAACGTCCGGAAATGACACACTCGCGTCATAGATGACGCAACCTTGTGAATGACTCGGCGTCATCTAAGACGCCGGAAATGACGAATTTGCGTCAACGAACGTAACTTCACGCCAAAAAAATCTAGCGCCAAGAATGACGCAATAAACTTTGGCATTTTGCGCCCTCGCGAGTCTAATTCTGCCTGCAAATTTTAAAAGACATTCAATTTGAAAAAGAGACTATACCCCAGGTAAGAAATACATTTTCATAAAAAAGCATCTCCCAGATATGAAACTGACACTCTGCAAAAGGAAATATACTTAAACCTGACTCATGGCAAATATAAGTACAATACATATATTTAGAACTTTATATAAATACATAAAGTGCCAAACCATAGCTGAGAGTGTATTAAGTAATGAAAACATACTTACCAAAAGACACACATCCACATATAGCAGATAGCCAAACCAGTACTGAAACAGTTATCAGTAGAGGTAATGGAATATGAGAGTATATCGTCGATCTGAAAAGGGAGGTAGGAGATGAATCTCTACGACCGATAACAGAGAACCTATGAAATAGATCCCCATGAGGAAAACCATTGCAATCAATAGGTTATACTCCCTTCACATCCCTCTGACATTCACTGTACTCTGAGAGGAATTGGGCTTCAAAAATGCTGAGAAGCGCATATCAAGGTAGAAATCTTAGCACAAACTTACTTCACCACCTCCATAGGAGGCAAAGTTTGTAAAACTGAATTGTGGGTGTGGTGAGGGGTGTATTTATAGGCATTTTGAGGTTTGGGAAACTTTGCCCCTCCTGGTAGGATTGTATATCCCATACGTCACTAGCTCATGGACTCTTGCCAATTACATGAAAGAAAAGGGAATGCCAGGTCTTTCCCATTCTCGAGCAATAATCTCCGCAGCATGATCAGGAACCGGAAAAACCTCCAACGCGGAGGGAACTTCAAAGTATTTGTTCAATTTACTAGACTTTTTAGGATTGACTATGATAGTTGTATCGGACTCGTCCAAAGTAGCCAAAACCTCCTTAAGTAATAAGCAAAGGTGTTCTAGCTTAATTCTGAAGGATACCACTTCAGCATCAGAAGAAGGAATTACACCATCTGAGTCTGAGATTTCCCCCTCAGACACTACCGACATGTCTTCTTCCTCAGGCTTATGGGAAGGGACACTCTGAATAGCCATAACTTGATCAGAAACCTTACTAACTGTTTCCTTAAATTTGCTTTTACGCCTTCCCTGCAACATAGGAAAAGCTTACAAAGCCTCAGATACCGCAAGGAATACCTGGGAAGCAATGTCTTGTAGAGAAAATCCTACAGGATTGCAAGAGGAAACACAGGACACTGTATGTGGAGACTGAAAAAGTTGGGACGCTTGAGGAGAAAGCTGCGGCAAATCTGCAACAGGAGACACCTGAACAGCATTTGCCTGGGATAATGGTGGCTCATGGTCAAATATTTTATCTCTGTAACTTAAAGTTCTCTCAATGCATGAGGAACAAAAAGGAACTGGGGGTTCTACCTGAGCATCAAAACATAACTGACAAACAGCAACTTCGCCTGGGATAATGGTTTGAAAAGCCTCTTGATCCATCTTATGTAATAAATAAGGATAAAGTGTAAAAATTCTTTATTTGTAAATAAAAAAATAAATGTGTACTGTGTCTTTAAATAGAAATGTGTGTTAGCGCAACAAACCAAATAGACCTCAGGCTACCTATACACCTCAGTAGCTTTACTGAGGTGCCTACCCTGTCCTGCAGCTCATTTTCAAATACAGAGCAGTTACAGAGCCCTAAATGCCAAAAAAATGGCTTACAACAGTAATCTCCATGACCAAAAGTTTAAGTATAAAAACTACTATAACACACTGAGCCACCATAACTCACCTCACAGTCTCAATGCCCAAACTGTCTAGAAGAAACCCCAAACATGAAGGTTTAATAAAGTCCCATATTAAATAAGACAGCTTTTAGCTGTAACAAGTGCCAGCAATCTCCTTGCAAAAGAAAATTAAAATGGCACTTACCTGAAAGTGCTGTCCGGCAGCAGGACAGCTCACCTGGTTTGAGAGGGTGCAGCACCTCACATGGACCTGTGAAGAGAGAAAAACTGAGTAAAGCTTACTCTGCTAAAAAAAAAAAAAAAATCTTGATTGAAGAAAACTTCTCATCCGACACCTAAACTTCACCTCCTCCTTCCACTACAGGCAAAGAGAATGACTGGCGGATTGTGGGTAGGGGAGTGATATTTAACAGCTTTGCTGTGGTGCGCTTTGCCTCCTCCTGCTGGCCAGGAGTGATATTCCAAACAGTAATTGATGATGATCCGTGGACTCAACGTGTCATTAGAAAGAAATAATGAAACAATCTTACCGGAATCTATGCAGTGGAACAGTTACACAGTCCTTCAAGTTTCACAGATTGTAGCAGCACTTCTGACTTGAGTGAAGAAAGCAGGCAGCGAAACTCGTCAACGCTGATTGCTTAGGGAGCTGTTAATATGAGTCTTTATTGGTTCGCAGAAAGACTCTCGCTGTATCTACAGACTCTAACTTTCATCAATGCTCTCACTGAAAGGCTGACAAGACTACTTAAAACTCCAGTCCCATCTCGAAGGGTACAACCCTCCATAAGGAACTACTCCGAAATATTCTGACACTTCTCTCCCAACCTCCTGTGATGAAAGGCAAAGAATGACTGGGCGATGAGGGAACTGGGAGGGGGTATTTAAGCCTTTTGCTGGGGTGTCTTTGCCTCCCTCCTGGTGGCCAGGTTCTGTATTCGCACACGTAAGGAATGAAGCCGTGGACTCTCCTCATATTAAGAAGGAAATAGGGGTTTTTATGTGTCGGATTTATATTTGGAAGGCGGGTTAGACTTTTATGGGAGATTTAACTTTTTTTACGTGCCGTAAGTCACTGGCGACTCCAGAGATTTGTATTTACGCACAATTCTTGACATCGTTAGTTTATCCGACTTACGGCACTTTATGAACTGCTGGCACCATATATGTGATTCTCCGATGTGCGAGGGGAAATTATGGGCCACGCAAGTTTCAGCAGTTACGCCCCTAGTGTGACCTGGGAGGCTCTTTATATTGACATAACTGGTGGAAGCTTTTGCACCTACATCCATTTCTGAGAGTTACCAGAGGGTGGAAATGGCTGTCTGCATTACTCTCAGACATACTAGGTAAGAATAATACACTATGTACAAGGAACACTTTATTAAATAAGTCATAATATAATTGTAATAGATTAACCAATAAATGCATTGCCTTTATATACGCTGTCATGAGAAAACCTTTAGCAAAACACTGGAAAAAAGTGTCCCCCCACCGGATTCCTCTTTTATTTAATGCCACCTGACATGACTGACATAAAGGGAAATGAAACACAAATTGTTTATTTTCAGATTCAGATAGAGCAGCAATGTTAACAACTTTCATCCATTTTACTTCTGTTATCAAAAGTGCTTTGCTCTGTTGGTATCCTTTGTTGAAGAGCAGTAATGCACTACTGGGAGATAGCTGATGATTGGTGGCTGAACATATAAGCCTCTTGTCACTGGCTCACCTGATGTGTTCAGTTAGCTATCACCAGTGAATATTATTGCTGCTCCTTCAACAAAGGATACCAAGTGAACAAAGCAAATATGATAATAGAAGTAAATTGGAAAGTTGTTTAAAATAGTATGTTTTATCTGAATCATGGCAGAGAAAATATGAGTTCCCTTTAATATTCCTGAGAGTTTTGAGCTTTTGGAACTTATTTTCCCTTTCCTCTCTATATGTGTTTGTCTCTATATGTCTCTGTCTCTATATGTGTTTGCCTCTATATGTCTCTGTCTCTATATGTGTTTGTCTCTATATGTCTCTGTCTCTATATGTGTTTGTCTCTATATGTCTCTGTCTCTATATGTGTTTGCCTCTATATGTCTCTGTCTCTATATGTGTTTGTCTCTATATGTCTCTGTCTCTATATGTGTTTGTCTCTATATGTCTCTGTCTCTATATGTGTTTGTCTCTATGTGTCTCTGTCTCTATATGTGTTTGCCTCTATATGTCTCTGTCTCTATATGTGTTTGTCTCTATATGTCTCTGTCTCTATATGTGTTTGTCTCTATATGTCTCTGTCTCTATATGTGTTTGTCTCTATGTGTCTCTGTCTCTATATGTGTTTGTCTCTATATGTCTCTGTCTCTATATGTCTCTGTCTCTATATGTGTTTGTTTCTATATGTCTCTGTCTCTATATGTGTTTGTCTCTATATGTCTCTGTCTCTATATGTGTTTGTCTCTATATGTCTCTGTCTCTATATGTGTTTGTTTCTATATGTCTCTGTCTCTATATGTCTCTGTCTCTATATGTGTTTGTCTCTATATGTCTCTGTCTCTATATGTGTTTGTTTCTATATGTCTCTGTCTCTATATGTCTCTGTCTCTATATGTGTTTGTTTCTATATGTCTCTGTCTCTATATGTCTCTGTCTCTATATGTGTTTGTCTCTATATGTCTCTGTCTCTATATGTCTCTGTCTCTATATGTCTCTGTCTCTATATGTGTTTGTCTCTATATGTCTCTGTCTCTATATGTCTCTGTCTCTATATGTCTCTGTCTCTATATGTCTCTGTCTCTATATGTCTCTGTCTCTATATGTGTTTGTCTCTATATGTCTCTGTCTCTATATGTGTTTGCCTCTATATGTCTCTGTCTCTATATGTGTTTGTTTCTATATGTCTCTGTCTCTATATGTCTCTGTCTCTATATGTCTCTGTCTCTATATGTGTTTGTTTCTATATGTCTCTGTCTCTATATGTCTCTGTCTCTATATGTGTTTGTTTCTATATGTCTCTGTCTCTATATGTCTCTGTCTCTATATGTGTTTGTCTCTATATGTCTCTGTCTCTATATGTGTTTGTCTCAATATGTCTCTGTC
The DNA here is from genome assembly GCF_027579735.1 of Bombina bombina. NCBI lineage: Eukaryota > Metazoa > Chordata > Amphibia > Anura > Bombinatoridae > Bombina > Bombina bombina. Next base: position 31,500,302 of record NC_069501.1, read on the forward strand.
TCTATATGTTTTTGTCTCTATCTCTATATGTGTTTGTCTCTATATGTGTGTTTCTATATGTCTCTGTCTCTATATGTCTCTGTCTCTATATGTGTTTGTTTCTATATGTCTCTTTCTCTATATGTCTCTGTCTCTATATGTGTTTGTCTCTATATGTCTCTGTCTCTATATGTGTTTATCTCTATATGTGTTTGCCTCTATATGTCTCTGTCTCTATATGTGTTTATCTCTATATGTGTTTGCCTCTATATGTCTCTGTCTCTATATGTGTTTGTCTCTATATGTCTCTGTCTCTATATGTCTGTCTCTATATGTGTTTATCTCTATATGTCTCTGTCTCTATATGTGTTTGCCTCTATATGTCTCTGTCTCTATATGTGTTTGTCTCTATATGTCTCTGTCTCTATATGTGTTTATCTCTATATGTGTTTGCCTCTATATGTCTCTGTCTCTATATGTGTTTGTCTCTATATGTCTCTGTCTCTATATGTGTTTATCTCTATATGTGTTTGCCTCTATATGTCTCTGTCTCTATATGTGTTTGTTTCTATATGTCTCTGTCTCTATATGTCTCTGTCTCTATATGTGTTTGTCTCTATATGTCTCTGTCTCTATATGTGTTTGTTTCTATATGTCTCTGTCTCTATATGTCTCTGTCTCTATATGTGTTTGTTTCTATATGTCTCTTTCTCTATATGTCTCTGTCTCTATATGTGTTTGTCTCTATATGTCTCTGTCTCTATATGTGTTTATCTCTATATGTGTTTGCCTCTATATGTCTCTGTCTCTATATGTGTTTATCTCTATATGTGTTTGCCTCTATATGTCTCTGTCTCTATATGTGTTTGTCTCTATATGTCTCTGTCTCTATATGTGTTTGTCTCTATATGTCTGTCTCTATATGTGTTTATCTCTATATGTCTCTGTCTCTATATGTGTTTGCCTCTATATGTCTCTGTCTCTATATGTGTTTGTCTCCATATGTCTCTGTCTCTATATGTGTTTGTCTCTATATGTCTCTGTCTCTATATGTGTTTATCTCTATATGTGTTTGCCTCTATATGTCTCTGTCTCTATATGTGTTTGTCTCTATATGTCTCTGTCTCTATATGTGTTTATCTCTATATGTGTTTGCCTCTATATGTCTCTGTCTCTATATGTGTTTGTCTCTATATGTCTCTGTCTCTATATGTGTTTATCTCTATATGTGTTTGCCTCTATATGTCTCTGTCTCTATATGTGTTTATCTCTATATGTGTTTGCCTCTATATGTCTCTGTCTCTATATGTGTTTGTCTCTATATGTGTTTATCTCTATATGTGTTTGCCTCTATATGTCTCTGTCTCTATATGTGTTTATCTCTATATGTGTTTGCCTCTATATGTCTCTGTCTCTGTATGTCTTTGTCTCTATATGTCTTTGTCTCTGTATGTCTCTGTATGTCTTTGTCTCTATATGTCTTTGTCTCTATATGTGTTTGTTTCTATATGTCTCTGTCTCTATATGTGTTTGTCTCTGTATGTGTTTGTCTCTGTTTGTGTATGTCTGTTTGTGTTTGCCTCTGTTTGTGTTTGTCTCTGTATGTGTTTGTCTCTGTTTGTGTATGTCTGTTTGTGTTTGCCTCTGTTTGTGTTTGTCTCTGTTTGTGTTTGTCTCTGTTTGTGTTTGTCTCTGTTTGTGTTTGTCTCTGTTTGTGTTTGTCTCTGTTTGTGTTTGTCTCTGTTTGTGTTTGTCTCTGTATGTGTTTGTCTCTGTTTGTGTATGTCTGTTTGTGTTTGCCTCTGTTTGTGTATGTCTCTGTTTGTGTTTGTCTCTGTTTGTGTTTGTCTCTGTTTGTGTTTGTCTATGTTTGTGTTTGTCTCTGTTTGTGTTTGTCTCTGTTTGTGTTTGTCTCTGTTTGTGTATGTCTCTGTTTGTGTTTGTCTCTGTTTGTGTTTGTCTCTGTTTGTGTTTGTCTCTGTGTTTGTCTCTGTATGTGTTTGTCTATGTTTGGGAGTTCTGCTTCTAGGAAAGGAGAGACTTCACAACAAGAGAAGAGAAAGAGACCTATGGCAGTTTGCTACGTAAATATTCTTTGTTTCCTGTGTACTGCGTTTACCTTTCATTAGCAACAGTTAATGATATTTCTAAGGACAGCTACACTTCTCTGATAATATGATCTATAATGACTTTTGTGCTAGCCGATAGCCCCCAGTGTTTAGTTTTGTCTTATTAAGCTGTGAGGTTTCACTGTCTGGTCACATGTATAAAAAACATTGATACTGTATTATTCTACAAGCAAATATAAACTCTTAGGCCTAAATTTTGTCAACTTAGTCAGAAATATTGCAGTTTGTTTATTATTTGCTGTAAAATGTAAATGAACAAAGTTGTCCCCCAAATGGATAATGCTTGTGCAGTGTACCTATAAGGAACCATGTGACATAGTGGTAAGTAAATAAGGGATCTATGTAATGTTACAATAACAATAATTATAGATAACCCGGGACTACTAGTGGGCTATAAACAGAACTCCCAGCAGCCCTTATAAACATGAGTGTGAGCTTTACCGTTCCATCCACTGGGTCAGTAGCCTTGAAGGACAGCAGGGGCTTCAGCTCCAGTCTCTGGGCTCCCCTGGTGCCTATCTGCTGGCCTGATGGTGTAGTGGTTATCCATGTCCCGGGCTTTATCTCCGGTGAAATTGGCAGGGACGGAGATGGATCTGGTAATGGAAGTTCTGCAACCTCAGTCTTAAAGGTTGTTGATCCAGTTTTCTGGCCACCTTTTCCTAGAGAAACAGAATATGAGTTGTCATTTATAAAATTATACAAGCAATAAAATATACATGTGGTATAAAAGGAACATCTATATCCTGTTAGTAGTGCTCCCTTTAAGATCATTTACATGAATTAATACTCATCCTTTGCTAAACGCTCTCATTAAATAACTGCATGCAAGGAAGGTGAGGGCACTATAGATATGAGCGCTACTACTGCAAGACTTGAGGGTTCTATTAGTAGAAAGTGTAGCCGGCTGCTGCTGACCTATCACATTATGCCCCTCTGGTCTATGCTAACCACTCTGTCCTGATTTAGCCCAGGAAAGAGCAACATATTCTACCCATCCCCATCTGAAACATCCAATTACACAGTCAATTTTTTAACAACTCGCTCTGTGACAATGCAGCACTTTAGAATTTATTGTCTTAAACAGAAATTATATTGGGGCATGAATAGTCTGATTTGCAGCATATGAACCCACTCGGTTGGATGTTCAGTGGCGCTGTCAGGTTCCCATCAGTTTTCATGCAGATTTTACCTTTTTTAGATACAGTGTCAGCTGCTCCCATTTGTTTCTGATCTTTGGATTCGCGAGAGCCATTAAACACTGCCGATGGCAGAATGTCAGAGCCATTCACTGCAGATGGTGCAGAAGGAGGGGATGTGGGGGGCCGAGGCTGGACAACGGGCCCTGAGTCCGGGCTCCTGCTTATTGTTCCATCAGGAAAAAGAACCTACAGAATAAATATAAAGTTATAACCACACATACAATGTTATACATGAACACTGATATCCCACTATAGCTACTGTATGTCATTCTCTTGTACAATTATACTCCATACTGATGTATGTTGCCTCTAGCCCCTGGTGTAGGTAGAATTGTGTACACTCTACATATATATCTTCCCTTCTTCTTTTAGACAGATCAGACTCAGTGAATGACCACCAGAATGGGAAGCGTGGGCTTTACTGCCCTATACAAAAACGCTCCACAAATAAACTAAATTTAAGCTTACCTAATAAATTCATTTATTTTATGATAGTAAAAGCACATGCGTCATCACGAGCGATTAAAGTTCAGTCCTAGAGGAGGAGCCACAACAACCCAAACAAAAAAGAGCTTAAATCCCTTCACTTCCCATGATTCCTTAGTCTTACATATGGCCAAAAAAAGAAGTGAAAACTGGTACCACCGCCAAGTGTTATGGAAAAACAAGGACAGGTGTTACTGACTCGCATCATCATGAAATAAATGGATTTATCAGGTCAGCATACATTTTGGTTTCTTTCATAAGATCGTGAGAGTCAATGAGCCATCACATGTGGGATCCTATACCAAAGCTGTGAAGTCCACAAGATCACCGTTGAATAGGGCGAGGAAAACAGTTAAAGGGACAGTCAAGTCCAATTTTTTTTTTCATGATTCAGATAGGGCGTGTAATTCTAAACATCTTTCCAATTTACTTTTATCACCCCTTTTTGCTTTGTTCTCTTGGTATTCTTAGTTGAAAGCTTAACCTTGGAGGTTCATATGCTAATTTCTTAGACCTTAAAGCAGAGCTTTCCAAACTTTTCATGTTGGTGACACACTTTGTAGACCTACATCATTTCGCGACACAGTAATTTAGTTGTACTAGCAAAAAGGAGGTTAAACTAACTTGTTTTAAGAGATATGGACACATACATAAATTATATAATAATGAAATGTAATTACAAGTAACAGTATGTATGTGCAAGAATTAAAAAAAGTTTAACACCACCAATAGCTACTATTTTAATGGGATGTATGAGGTTGATGGAATGAACACAATTTCTGAATATTTAGTTGAATATTAGATTTGCATTTCATCATCAAGCATTTTTAAGCTTCCACTTCCTACCCATATATCAAGAGCAGGAGCAGCAATGCACTATTGGGAGCTAGTTGCAAAAAAACCCCCACTGACTTCTGACTTCAGCTCAGCGTTTAAGCTGCCGCCCTTAGAGCTCGGTGAGTCCGATTGACTACTGCCCACGCTGCAAACACACTGCTGTCCCACTCACTGACTACACATGCAGTCACAAGCCAATTAAGGAGACTACACCTGCAGTCAGGAGCCAATGTGCTGCCAAAGCCGCCAATGGGAATAGTTTCAGTTCCCACTGAGCTGCGCCAATTGGTTAAGATGATCTGCGACTCACTAGGTATCAATCACGTGTCAACCATGTGATATGCGTGACGGAAAGTCAGAAACCCCCAAAAAATTTTAAAAAAATTGTGCTGAAGCAGGGACACACCTACACACTGCTGCCGACACACTAGTGTGTCCCGACACACAGTTTGGAAAGCACTGCCTTAAAGGTTGCCTCTAATCTGAAAACATTTTGACAGTTTTTCACCACTGGAGGGCATTAGTTTATGTGTTTCGCACAGATAAAAGTGAGCTCCCGCACGTGAATTTACTGAGGAGTCAGCAAAGATTGGCTAAAATGCAAGTCTGTAAAAAGAACTAAAATAAGGGGGCAATTTGCAGAGGCTTAGATACAAGGTAATTACAGAGGTAAAATGTGTATTATTATATCTGTGTTTGTTATGCTAAACTAGGGAATGGGTAATAAAGGGATTATCTATATCTTTAAACAAGAGAAATTCTGGTGTTGACTGTCCCTTTAAGGCAGGTAAAGGTACTAAGCAAGCACTGCGGTCTGCAGAGTTTTCCTACCAAAAGCAGCCTCAGAAGAGGAAGAATTTTGCAAAAATATGGAAAGATTACCAAGTAGATGCCTTGCAAATATGTTTAAATGGAAGCTTCATTTCTAAAGGTGATTGCAGTAGATTTCTGTCCCTTGTGTGGATCTGAGAAATGGATAAACAAGGAAGAATTTCTGAATTTTTTTTTGCAGTTTGAAGATAAAAATTTGGGACTACAAATTCCTGATTGATGTTTTCAGAATAAACAACCTTAAAAGGAAAGTGTAGTTTGTTCTTAAAAATGCTTTATCCGGATGAAAATTCAGATAAGGAGAATCACAAGAGAGAGCAGAAATCTAAGATACTCTTCTTGCCGAGGATATGGCCAAGAGAAAGCAAAAAGTTCAAGACAACAGTTAAAAATCCAGACCATGCATAGGTTCAAGCGGCTGAGTCTGAAGAGAACCCCCAAAACCAAGTTAAAGAGACAGTCTACTTGATTAAAAAGATAGATAATCCCTTTATTGCCCATTCCCCAGTTTTGCATAACCAACACTGTTATATTAATACACTTTTTACCTCTGTGATAACCTTGTATCTAAGCTCTGATTCTTGTATAACTATTATCATTCTCCATGGGAGTGAGCACAATGTTATGTATATGGCACGCATGAACTAGCACTGTCTAGCTGCTGTGCAAAATGTAAAAAGCTAACAAAAAGCACTAAGATGAGCCGTGGCATGAAGGGTCTTAGACACAGGCAAACTTATATAGTATATAAGTTATATAGTATATTAATACAACAATGTTGGTTATGCAAAGCTGGGGAATGCACCTTGAGAGAGGCTGGCTGGAGGACATTTGTACCAGGTCTGCGTACAAAATCCTGCAAGGCCATGCCAGAGCAATAAGAATCACTGAGGCCCTTTCCTGTTTATCCTGGCTATTGTTCTGGATAGTAAAACAAAGGAAGGAAAGATGTAAATCAGATTGAATGACTAGGGAATCACTAATGCATCATTTAGAGTTGGGTGTGGATCTCAAGATCTCGCACAATACTGACGTAGCTTATAATTCAAGAGAGAGGCCATGAGACCTATGTCTGGCCTTCCCCAACAATTCACAATCTGGTTCAATATCTTCTGATTCAATAACCATTCTCCTTAGAGAAGGTACTGATGACTGAGGAAGTCCACTTCCCAATGGTCCATACTCGGAATATGAATTGCTGAAATCATGCAATGATAATGTTCTGCCCCAATTCAGAATGTGGGTTACCTCTTTCATTTCTAAGGCGCATTGAGTACCACCTTGGTGATTGATGTAAGCCACTGCGGTTACATTTTCTGACTGAAACCTCAGAAAAGACTCCTGCTTTAACAAGGGCTAACTCTGGAGAGCTCTGAAGATTGCATGGAGATGTTAACTGGCAATCTCACCTTCCAAGGAGACCAAACTCTATGCATTTTCTAGAAACCCCAGACTGCACCCCAGTAATTACTACCCTAATTCAGGGCCAGATTACAAGTGGCGCGCTAACAAGTACATGCAAGCGTAAAGGGGTTTATCCCGGGTGATTGCACGCAACGGTTTATTGCTCATAAACCAGGCTGGCGTCCATAGTAATTACTACCCAACTAAGGGCCAGATTACGAGTGGTGCGCTAAAAATTATAGGCAAGCAAAAAGGGGTTTATCCTGGGTGCTTGTGCGCGTTGCTTTAACGCTCGTATTAAAGGGACAGTCAATGCCAGATTTTTTGTTGTTTAAAAAGAAAGATAATCCCTCTATTACCAATTCCCCAGTTTTGCATAACTAACACAGTTATAATAATACACATTTTACCTCTGTAATTACCTTGTCTCTAAGCCTCTGCAAACTGCCCCCTTATTTCAGTTCTTTAGACAGACTTGCATTTTAGCCAATCAGTGCTCTCTCCAGGGTAACTTCATGAGCTTAATAGTATCTATATCAAAAGCATGATCTAATGCCCTCTAGTGGTCAAAATGCATTCAGATAAGAGGAAGTCTTCAAGGTCTAAGAAATTAGCATATGAACCTCCTAGAATTAGCTTTCAACTAAGAATACCAAGAGAACAAAGTAAAATTGGTGATAAAAGTAAATTTTACATAGAAATGGAGACCTATCTTGTCAATGGACTACCTGCCCCTATTAAAGGTGACACTTAGTTTTCGTAATAATCAGGTATATCGCTTTTTCTGAGGATTCATAGTATATATGTTTATTCCTCTATTACCGTGTATTTTACTTTAGCTGTTTGTATTATTGCATTCTAACAGTTTCACACTTGTTAGCACGTCATTCTTTAGTGCCACTACACATATTAAACAGACTCGTAATTATCCTTCATTTATATATTCTTTTTATATATATTAGCGACTATTGGTCGCTGGTGGTAGATTTGCATAGGCATTGGCAAAGCATTATATGTACAGATGTACTGTTAGATACAATTTTTATACAAATTATCCATTTGATTGTATCAATATAAATGAACAGGTGTTTAATACACACCCACTCTGATGAGGGCAAGGATTGGTCCGTAATCTACTCCCACAAGTGGGAGGTTTTTTTCAACATATGGTAGTGTCTGGCTATATAAGTCAGCGTTATTAAAAGTTTAGTTATGCCTGATGAAATGGCTTCAGTGCCGAGAAACGCGTTGTAAGATTACATGCTTTTAAATTGCTCATTTGAGTAGAAAAGTTCTATGCTATCTTTTATTCTTTTTTTGTCTTTTACAATAAATATTTTAAATGATACCGCAGCCTGAACTTTCTATTTTGAGCACTTTGCTACCATATTAGAAGGACCGTCCATCTGCCTACAAGACACCATCTGGTTCCAGTGTCGAGGAACAGCCAGCTGGTTAGCTGTGATAACCAGCCTGTGTCCACAAGCACATTGGTGTGCTCCTCGCAAATGTGAGTACCCTGTGCTTACCTGTGTGATATTCCAACTTATGACCTACTGATGTACACATGTTGGCGCCTCCCTGTTTTTTGGATTCCGTTCTACTTTCATACACTAAAACAATGTAGGAAGAATATTTTGTTGAACAAGAGCACAGGGCTTCCTCTATTTCAATTTTGCGAGCATATGTGAGAGATGGTGGTGGTAGAGAGCTTTTCGGAAGGTTGATTTTCAAACTATGATTATGAAGGAACTGATGTTCCTGAGCCATCTGTACCAGAATGTTGTCTATGTATGAAGCTATTGCCATGCCCTAAGCTCTCGCTACAGACAAAAGAGACCCGAAAACCTTTGAGAAGATTATTGGTGCTGTTGCAAGTTCAAATGGGAGTGGCAATGCCTGTTTAGAAATCTGAGTAATTTGTATTTTCCCTGTGAATAGGGATATGAAAATAGGCATCTGTCAAGTGTATGGCAGACAGAAACTGACCCTCCTGCACTAAAGGTAATATAGTGCACAAGTCTCCATTTTTCAAGTTTTCTGAGTTTCGAGATCCAAGTTTGGCCTCTAAGTCCTGACTTTCTTTGAAACAATACTTTTTTTTTAATACAAATCCCTTTCTCTGTTTCTCCAAGGGGCTCAGAGTAATCACGCCTATGGCTTCTAGGTCTGTTTAGTATATCACCCCTATAAGGGATCAGTGTTATGTCCTAAGAGTTAGCTGCATCAAATTCCTCCATAATGATTTTGTATAGTAAGGACAGGCAGATATCTAAAATTAGAGCAGCACATAAATACAGTATAAAATGCACAGCAAAAGGTTAACCCCCCTAAGGGGAGCACACAAATGTAGTCTTCCCTGATTCCGATAGAGCATGTGATTTAAAAAAAATGTTACTAATCTACTCATGTTATCAATTTTTCTTAGTTCTCTTGGTATCTTTTGTTTAAAAGCAGGGATGTAAGCTTAGGAGTGTGCCTTTCTGGTGCATTATATAGCAGCAGTTTTGCAAGAGCACTAGATGGCAGCACTATTCCCTGCCATGACGTGCTGCAGATGCCAACCTAGGTATCTCTTCAACACAGAATATCATGGGAATGAAGCATAATTGATAAAAGAAAAATTGAATGCTTTGTATGAATCACAAAAGAACATTTTTGGGTTTCATATCCCTTTAAGCCTGAGTGTCTACCTGACCACCCCTGAGAGCTCCATCCCTGCTTGAGACGATGGCTACCGCACAGCAGAGCAGTTACATTTAGATATAATAGTAAATATAAAAATTACAGTAACCCATTTTTTCTTAGGTATTTTCCTTTAAAAAAAGCATAAAACGGCATGTAGTTATCTGGTGTATGTAACTGATGTAAATCATGTGTACATGTTCATGCTAAGAGTCTGCGGGCTATGTGAATGACAGTACATACTTACCTGACAGCACTCACTTTACTGTACTTACCAAGCTGCAGAAGACTTGCTTCCAGTAGACAACCCCATCTTGTATAGTATTCACTCTACCGTACTTACCAAGCTGCAGAAGACCTGCTTCCAGTAGACAAGTCCATCTTGTGCAGTATTCACTCTGCCGTACTTACCAAGCTGCAGAAGACCTGCTTCCAGTAGACAAGTCCATCTTGTGCAGTATTCACTCTACCGTACTTACCAAGCTGCAGAAGACCTGCTTCCAGTAGACAAGTCCATCTTGTGCAGTATTCACTCTACCGTACTTACCAAGCTGCAGAAGACCTGCTTCCAGTAGACAAACCCTTCTTGTGCAGTATTCACTCTGCCATACTTACCAAGCTGCAGAAGACTTGCTTCCAGTAGACAACCCCATCTTGTATAGTATTCACTCTGTCATACTTAACAAGCTGCAGAAGACCTGCTTCCGGTAGACAAGCCCATCTTGTGAAGTATTCACTCTACTGTACTTACCAAGCTGCAGAAGACCTGCTTCCATTAGACAACCCCTCTTGTATAGTATTCATTCTACCGTACTTACCAAGCTGCAGAAGACCTGCTTCCATTAGACAACCCCTCTTGTATAGTATTCATTCTACCGTACTTACCAAGCTGCAGAAGACCTGCTTCCAGTAGACAACCCCATCTTGTATAGTATTCACTCTATCATACTTACCAAGCTGCAGAAGGCCTGCTTCCAGTAGACAACCCCATCTTGTGCAGTATTCACTCTACCGTACTTACCAAGCTGCAGAAGACCTGCTTCCGGTAGACAAGCCCATCTTGTGAAGTATTCACTCTACTGTACTTACCAAGCTGCAGAAGACCTGCTTCCATTAGACAACCCCTCTTGTATAGTATTCATTCTACCGTACTTACCAAGCTGCAGAAGACCTGCTTCCATTAGACAACCCCTCTTGTATAGTATTCATTCTACCGTACTTACCAAGCTGCAGAAGACCTGCTTCCAGTAGACAACCCCATCTTGTATAGTATTCACTCTATCATACTTACCAAGCTGCAGAAGACCTGCTTCCAGTAGACAACCCCATCTTGTGCAGTATTCACTCTACCGTACTTACCAAGCTGCAGAAGATCTGCTTCCAGTAGACAACCCCATCTTGTATAGTATTCACTCTATCATACTTACCAAGCTGCAGAAGACCTGCTTCCAGTAGACAACCTCATCGTGTGCAGTATTCACTCTGCCGTACTTACCAAGCTGCAGAAGACCTGCTTCCAGTAGACAACCCCATCTTGTATAATATTCACTCTGTCATACTTACCAAGCTGCAGAAGACCTGCTTCCAGTAGACAAGCCCATCTTGTGCAGTATTCACTCTACCGTACTTACCAAGCTGCAGAAGACCTGCTTCCAGTAGACAACCCCATCTTGTATAGTATTCACTCTATCATACTTACCAAGCTGCAGAAGACCAACTTCCAGTAGACAATCCCATCTTGTGCAGTATTCACTCTGTTGTACTTACCAAGCTGCAGAAACCTGATTCCAGTAGACAACCCCATCTTGTATAGTATTCACTCTATCATACTTACCATACTGCAGAAGACCTGCTTCCAGTAGACAACCCCATCTTGTGTAGTATTCAATCTGCTGTACTTACCAAGCTGCAGAAGACCTGCTTCCAGTAGACAACCCCATCTTGTATAGTATTCACTCTATCATACTTACCAAGCTGCAGAAGACCTGCTTCCAGTAGACAAGCCCATCTTGTACAGTATTCACTCTACCGTACTTACCAAGTTGCAGAAGACCTGCTTCCAGTAGACAACCCCATCTTGTATAGTATTCACTCTATCATGCTTACCAAGCTGCAGAAGACCTGCTTCCAGTAGACAAGCCCATCTTGTGCAGTATTCACTCTACCGTACTTACCAAGTTGCAGAAGACCTGCTTCCAGTAGACAAGCCCATCTTATGTAGAATTCACTCTACCGTACTTACCAAGTTGCAGAAGACCTGCTTCCAGTAGACAAGCCCATCTTATGTAGTATTCACTCTGCTGTACTTACCAAGTTGCAGAAGACCTGCTTTTAGTAGACACGCCCATCTTGTGCAGTATTCACTCTACCGTACTTACCAAGCTGTAGAAGACCTGCTTCCAGTAGACAACCCCATCTTGTATAGTATTCACTCTACCGTACTTACCAAGCTGCAGAAGACCTGCTTCCAGAAGACAACCCCATCTTGTGCAGTATTCACTCTACCGTACTTACCAAGCTGTAGAAGACCTGCTTCCAGTAGACAACCCCATCTTGTATAGTATTCACTCTACCGTACTTACCAAGCTGTAGAAGACCTGCTTCCAGTAGACAACCCCATCTTGTGCAGTATTCACTCTACCGTACTTACCAAGCTGCAGAAGACCTGCTTTCAGTAAACATGCACATCTTGTGCAGTATTTACTGACACAGGATCTGGATCAGACTTACACCGACAAGGTCAACAGGAGGAGGTTGCAGGATGAATCCCAGAGACACCTGATGCATGCAAGTGACAAACTCCCAGAAGGCGATTTACTCACTGCCAGTTGTACTCCTGTGTACCCCTCTGTCCTATTACCGACTCTCTGAGGGGGATATTGGGTCTCACCCCCCCCCCCCTTTCAATCAATGAGTAAATCAGCACTTTAAGTTTCCCCATCACTCCTTGCTGGAGGCTAAAAAGTGATGGGAAAGTGGGAGGGATTAAAATCTCTGTCATGTGGGGTGTTTTGCCTCCTCCTGTGGTACTGGACTTTAATCCCACAAGTGAGGGCTCGTGGACTCTCACTATCTTATGAAAGAAATACACATAATGTCTGTCATTCTATTATTCGCTATCATAATGTTTATATTTTTATAACTATATAGGTGATTAAAAGGCAAATAAATACTAAAAAAAAAAAAACACAAACAAGCAGTGGAGGCTTCTCTATAGAGTTGATATGCAATTCTAATAAGCACTTCCTCTATTCCATAGCGCTGCGGAATCTGTTGGCGCTCTACAAATAACCGATAATAATAAATTCTCTCACCCATTCACTTCTATGTTTAGTGTTTAACAGCTCCCTCTAATGGCTCTAATGTATAGTGCAGGCAGAGCTAGAGGGCTGTGATGTACTTTCCCTGCTTTACATAATACTGAATAAAGGAATGCGTGATATTGTGTTGTACTCATACTGTAGCTGTCCCGCAGTGTCCTGCTGTTACTAACCTATCACTGCTCCCATCCAGAGGCTAAATAGGGTCACACCATTGACTGTCAGCATATTTATATATTTAGATGTCATTCATGTGTGGCTTGGCCCTGCCTAAACAAACACAATACTAAGCTTGCGAGTAGAACGTCTATAGACTGCTGTACTTAACTGGGATGGTCAGAAGTTTTATTGATTTATCAGGGTTAAATAAAAAACAATCATTTAAACCAATTATAGAAAGGTAAATATGTAGCATTGTCCTCCTCAGTGAACACAGGGAATATGACTTAAAGATACAGTTAAGTAGTCATTTACAACTTAAAGGGATATGAAACACAACACTGTTTTCTTAAGATGTAGAGAATACAATGTTACAAATGTTTCCAAGTTACTTCTATTATCACAATTGCTTTGTTCTCTTGTTATTTTTTGTTGAAGAGATATCTAGATAGGTAGCATGCACATCTGTAGCACTACATGACAGGTAATAGTGCTGTTATCTAGTGCTCTTGCTAAAGTATAATATTGTGTTATAGAGATACCTAGGTAGTATCTGTAGCACTGCATGACAGGTAATAGTGCTGTTATCTAGTGCTCGTGCTAATGTATAATATTATGTTATAGAGATACCTAGGTAGTATCTGTAGCACTGCATGACAGGTAATAGTGCTGTTATCTAGTGCTCTTGCTAATGTATAATATTGTGTTATAGAAATACCTAGGTAGTGTCTGTAGCACTACATGACAGGTAATAGTGCTGTTATCTAGTGCTCTTGCTAATATATAATATTGTGTGTTATAGAGATACCTAGGTAGTATCTGTAGCACTACATGACAGGTAATAGTGCTGTTATCTAGTGCTCTTGCTAATATATAATATTGTGTGTTATAGAGATACCTAGGTAGTATCTGTAGCACTACATGACAGGTAATAGTGCTGTTATCTAGTGCTCTTGCTAATGTATAATATTGTGTGTTATAGAGATAACTAGGTAGTATCTGTAGCACTACATGACAGGTAATAGTACTGTTATCTAGTGCTCTTGCTAAGGTATAATATTGTTTTATAGAGATACCTAGGTAGTATCTGTAGCACTACATGACAGGTAATAGTGCTGTTATCTACTGCTCTTGCTAATGTATAATATTGTGTGTTATAGAGATACCTAGGTAGTATCTGTAGCACTACATGACAGGTAATAGTGCTGTTATCTACTGCTCTTGCTAATGTATAATATTGTGTGTTATAGAGATACCTAGGTAGTATCTGTAGCACTACATGACAGGTAATAGTGCTGTTATCTAGTGCTCTTGCTAATGTATAATATTGTGTGTTATAGAGATACCTAGGTAGTATCTGTAGCACTACATGACAGGTAATAGTGCTGTTATCTAGTGATCTTGCTAATGTATAATATTGTGTGTTATAGAGATACCTAGGTAGTATCTGTAGTACTACATGACAGGTAATAGTGCTGTTATCTAGTGCTCTTGCTAATGTATAATATTGTGTGTTATAGAGATACCTAGGTAGTATCTGTAGCACTACATGACAGGTAATAGTGCTGTTATCTAGTGCTCTTGCTAATGTATAATATTGTGTTATAGAGATACCTAGGTAGTATCTGTAGCACTACATGACAGGTAATAGTGCTGTTATCTAGTGCTCTTGCTAATGTATAATATTGTGTGTTATAGAGATAACTAGGTAGTATCTGTAGCACTACATGACAGGTAATAGTGCTGTTATCTAGTGCTCTTGCTAATGTATAATATTGTGTGTTATACAGATACCTAGGTAGTATATGTAGCACTACATGACAGGTAATAGTGCTGTTATCTAGTGCTCTTGCTAATGTATAATATTATGTGTTATAGAGATACCTAGGTAGTATCTGTAGTACTACATGATAGGTAATAGTGCTGTTATCTAGTGCTCTTGCTAATGTATAATATTGTGTGTTATAGAGATACCTAGGTAGTATCTGTAGCACTACATGACAGGTAATAGTACTGTTATCTAGTGCTCTTGCTAAGGTATAATATTGTGTTATAGAGATACCTAGGTAGTATCTGTAGCACTACATGACAGGTAATAGTGCTGTTATCTACTGCTCTTGCTAATGTATAATATTGTGTGTTATAGAGATACCTAGGTAGTATCTGTAGCACTACATGACAGGTAATAGTGCTGTTATCTAGTGCTCTTGCTAATGTATAATATTGTGTTATAGAGATACCTAGGTAGTATCCGTAGCACTACATGACAGGTAATAGTGCTGTTATCTAGTGCTCTTGCTAATGTATAATATTGTATGTTATAGAGATACCTAGGTAGTATCCGTAGCACTACATGACAGGTAATAGTGCTGTTATCTAGTGCTCTTGCTAATGTATAATATTGTGTGTTATACAGATACCTAGGTAGTATATGTAGCACTACATGACAGGTAATAGTGCTGTTATCTAGTGCTCTTGCTAATGTATAATATTATGTGTTATAGAGATACCTAGGTAGTATCTGTAGTACTACATGATAGGTAATAGTGCTGTTATCTAGTGCTCTTGCTAATGTATAATATTGTGTGTTATAGAGATACCTAGGTAGTATCTGTAGCACTACATGACAGGTAATAGTACTGTTATCTAGTGCTCTTGCTAAGGTATAATATTGTGTTATAGAGATACCTAGGTAGTATCTGTAGCACTACATGACAGGTAATAGTGCTGTTATCTACTGCTCTTGCTAATGTATAATATTGTGTGTTATAGAGATACCTAGGTAGTATCTGTAGCACTACATGACAGGTAATAGTGCTGTTATCTAGTGCTCTTGCTAATGTATAATATTGTGTGTTATAGAGATACCTAGGTAGTATCTGTAGCACTACATGACAGGTAATAGTGCTGTTATCTAGTGATCTTGCTAATGTATAATATTGTGTGTTATAGAGATACCTAGGTAGTATCTGTAGTACTACATGACAGGTAATAGTGCTGTTATCTAGTGCTCTTGCTAATGTATAATATTGTGTGTTATAGAGATACCTAGGTAGTATCTGTAGCACTACATGACAGGTAATAGTGCTGTTATCTAGTGCTCTTGCTAATGTATAATATTGTGTTATAGAGATACCTAGGTAGTATCTGTAGCACTACATGACAGGTAATAGTGCTGTTATCTAGTGCTCTTGCTAATGTATAATATTGTGTGTTATAGAGATACCTAGGTAGCATCTGTAGCACTACATGACAGGTAATAGTGCTGTTATCTAGTGTTCTTGTTAATGTATAATACTGTGTTATAGAGATACCTAGGAAGTATCTGTAGCACTACATGACAGGTAATAGTGCTGTTATCTAGTGCTCTTGCTAATGTATAATATTGTGTGTTATAGAGATACCTAGGTACCATCTGTAGCACTACATGACCGGTAATAGTGCTGTTATCTAGTGCTCTTGCTAATGTATAATATTGTGTGTTATAGAGATACCTAGGTAGTATCTGTAGCACTACATGACAGGTAATAGTGCTGTTATCTAGTGCTCTTGCTAATGTATAATATTTTGTGTTATAGAGATACCTAGGTAGTATCTGTAGCACTACATGACAGGTAATAGTGCTGTTATCTAGTGCTCTTGCTAATTTATAATATTGTGTGTTATAGAGATACCTAGGTAGTATCTGTAGCACTACATGACAGGTAATAGTGCTGTTATCTAGTGCTCTTGCTAAGGTATAATATTGTGTTATAGAGATACCTAGGTAGTATCCGTAGCACTACATGACAGGTAATAGTGCTGTTATCTAGTGCTCTTGCTAATGTATAATATTGTATGTTATAGAGATACCTAGGTAGTATCCGTAGCACTACATGACAGGTAATAGTGCTGTTATCTAGTGCTCTTGCTAATGTATAATATTGTGTGTTATACAGATACCTAGGTAGTATATGTAGCACTACATGACAGGTAATAGTGCTGTTATCTAGTGCTCTTGCTAATGTATAATATTATGTGTTATAGAGATACCTAGGTAGTATCTGTAGTACTACATGATAGGTAATAGTGCTGTTATCTAGTGCTCTTGCTAATGTATAATATTGTGTGTTATAGAGATACCTAGGTAGTATCTGTAGCACTACATGACAGGTAATAGTACTGTTATCTAGTGCTCTTGCTAAGGTATAATATTGTGTTATAGAGATACCTAGGTAGTATCTGTAGCACTACATGACAGGTAATAGTGCTGTTATCTAGTGCTCTTGCTAATGTATAATATTGTGTGTTATAGAGATACCTAGGTAGTATCTGTAGCACTACATGACAGGTAATAGTGCTGTTATCTAGTGCTCTTGCTAATGTATAATATTGTGTGTTATAGAGATACCTAGGTAGTATCTGTAGCACTACATGACAGGTAATAGTGCTGTTATCTAGTGATCTTGCTAATGTATAATATTGTGTGTTATAGAGATACCTAGGTAGTATCTGTAGTACTACATGACAGGTAATAGTGCTGTTATCTAGTGCTCTTGCTAATGTATAATATTGTGTGTTATAGAGATACCTAGGTAGTATCTGTAGCACTACATGACAGGTAATAGTGCTGTTATCTAGTGCTCTTGCTAATGTATAATATTGTGTTATAGAGATACCTAGGTAGTATCTGTAGCACTACATGACAGGTAATAGTGCTGTTATCTAGTGCTCTTGCTAATGTATAATATTGTGTGTTATAGAGATACCTAGGTAGCATCTGTAGCACTACATGACAGGTAATAGTGCTGTTATCTAGTGTTCTTGTTAATGTATAATACTGTGTTATAGAGATACCTAGGAAGTATCTGTAGCACTACATGACAGGTAATAGTGCTGTTATCTAGTGCTCTTGCTAATGTATAATATTGTGTGTTATAGAGATACCTAGGTACCATCTGTAGCACTACATGACCGGTAATAGTGCTGTTATCTAGTGCTCTTGCTAATGTATAATATTGTGTGTTATAGAGATACCTAGGTAGTATCTGTAGCACTACATGACAGGTAATAGTGCTGTTATCTAGTGCTCTTGCTAATGTATAATATTTTGTGTTATAGAGATACCTAGGTAGTATCTGTAGCACTACATGACAGGTAATAGTGCTGTTATCTAGTGCTCTTGCTAATTTATAATATTGTGTGTTATAGAGATACCTAGGTAGTATCTGTAGCACTACATGACAGGTAATAGTGCTGTTATCTAGTGCTCTTGCTAATGTATAATATTGTGTTATAGAGATACCTAGGTAGTATCTGTAGCACTACATGACAGGTAATAGTGCTGTTACCTAGTGCCCTTGCTAATGTATAATATTGTGTGTTACAGAGATACCTAGGTAATATCTGTAGCACTACATGAAAGGTAATAGTGCTGTTATCTAATGCTCTTGCTAATGTATAATATTGTGTTATAGAGATACCTAGGTAGTATCTGTAGCACTACATGACAGGTAATAGTGCTGTTATCTAGTGCTCTTGCTAATGTATAATATTGTGTGTTATAGAGATACCTAGGTAGTATCTGTAGCACTACATGACAGGTAATAGTGCTGTTATCTAGTGCTCTTGCTAATGTATAATATTGTGTGTTATACAGATACCTAGGTAGTATCTGTAGCACTCCATGACAGGTAATAGTGCTGTTATCTACTGCTCTTGATAATGTATAATATTGTGTGTTATAGAGATACCTAGGTAGTATCTGTAGCACTACATGACAGGTAATAGTGCTGTTATCTAGTGCTCTTGCTAATGTATAATATTGTGTGTTATAGAGATACCTAGGTAGTATCTGTAGCACTACATGACAGGTAATAGTGCTGTTATCTAGTGATCTTGCTAATGTATAATATTGTGTGTTATAGAGATACCTAGGTAGTATCTGTAGTACTACATGACAGGTAATAGTGCTGTTATCTAGTGCTCTTGCTAATGTATAATATTGTGTGTTATAGAGATACCTAGGTAGTATCTGTAGCACTACATGACAGGTAATAGTGCTGTTATCTAGTGCTCTTGCTAATGTATAATATTGTGTTATAGAGATACCTAGGTAGTATCTGTAGCACTACATGACAGGTAATAGTGCTGTTATCTAGTGATCTTGCTAATGTATAATATTGTGTGTTATAGAGATACCTAGGTAGCATCTGTAGCACTACATGACAGGTAATAGTGCTGTTATCTAGTGTTCTTGTTAATGTATAATACTGTGTTATAGAGATACCTAGGTAGTATCTGTAGCACTACATGACAGGTAATAGTGCTGTTATCTAGTGCACTTGCTAATTTATAATATTGTGTGTTATAGAGATACCTAGGTACCATCTGTGAAACTACATGACCGGTAATAGTGCTGTTATCTAGTGCTCTTGCTAATGTATAATATTGTGTGTTATAGAGATACCTAGGTAGTATCTGTAGCACTACATGACAGGTAATAGTGCTGTTATGTAGTGCTCTTGCTAATGTATAATATTGTGTGTTATAGAGATACCTAGGTAGTATCTGTAGCACTACATGACAGGTAATAGTGCTGTTATCTAGTGCTCTTGCTAATGTATAATATTGTGTGTTATAGAGATACCTAGGTAGCATCTGTAGCACTACATGACAGGTAATAGTGCTGTTATCTAGTGCTTTTGCTAATGTATAATATTGTGTGTTATAGAGATACCTAGGTAGTATCTGTAGCACTACATGACAGGTAATAGTGCTGTTATCTAGTGCTCTTGCTAA
The DNA here is from genome assembly GCF_027579735.1 of Bombina bombina. NCBI lineage: Eukaryota > Metazoa > Chordata > Amphibia > Anura > Bombinatoridae > Bombina > Bombina bombina. Next base: position 31,520,114 of record NC_069501.1, read on the forward strand.
TGTATAATATTGTGTGTTATAGATATACCTAGGTAGTGTCTGTAGCACTACATGACAGGTAATAGTGCTGTTATCTAGTGCTCTTGCTAATGTATAATATTGTGTGTTATACAGATACCTAGGTACCATCTGTAGCACTACATGCCAGGTAATAGTGCTGTTATCTAGTGCTCTTGCTAATGTATAATATTGTGTTATAGAGATACCTAGGTAGTATCTGTAGCACTACATGACAGGTAATAGTGCTGTTATCTAGTGCGCTTGCTAATGTATAATATTGTGTGTTATAGAGATACCTAGGTAGTATCTGTAGCACTACATGACAGGTAATAGTGCTGTTACCTAGTGCCCTTGCTAATGTATAATATTGTGTGTTACAGAGATACCTAGGTAGTATCTGTAGCACTACATGACAGGTAATAGTGCTGTTATCTAATGCTCTTGCTAATGTATAATATTGTGTTATAGAGATACCTAGGTAGTATCTGTAGCACTACATGACAGGTAATAGTGCTGTTATCTAGTGCGCTTGCTAATGTATAATATTGTGTGTTATAGAGATACCTAGGTAGTATCTGTAGCACTACATGACAGGTAATAGTGCTGTTATCTAGTGCTCTTGCTAATGTATAATATTGTGTGTTATAGAGATACCTAGGTAGTATCTGTAGCACTACATGACAGGTAATAGTGCTGTTATCTAGTGCTCTTGCTAATGTATAATATTGTGTTATAGAGATACCTAGGTAGTATCTGTAGCACTACATGACAGGTAATAGTACTGTTATCTAGTGCTCTTGCTAATGTACAATATTATGTGTTATAGAGACCTAGGTAGTGTCTGTAGCACTACATGACAGGTAATAGTGCTGTTATCTAGTGCTCTTGCTAATGTATAATATTGTGTGTTATAGAGATACCTAGGTAGTATCTGTAGCACTACATGACAGGTAATAGTGCTGTTATCTAGTGCGCTTGCTAATGTATAATATTGTGTGTTATAGAGATACCTAGGTAGTATCTGGAGCACTACATGATAGGTAATAGTGCTGTTATCTAGTGATCTTGCTAATGTATAATATTGTGTGTTATAGAGATACCTAGGTAGTATCTGGAGCACTACATGATAGGTAATAGTGCTGTTATCTAATGCTCTTGCTAATGTATAATATTGTGTTATAGAGATACCTAGGTAGTATCTGTAGCACTACATGACAGGTAATAGTGCTGTTATCTAGTGCTCTTGCTAATGTATAATATTGTGTTATAGAGATACCTAGGTAGTATCTGTAGCACTACATGACAGGTAATAGTGCTGTTATCTAGTGCTCTTGCTAATGTATAATATTGTGTGTTATAGAGATACCTAGGTAGTGTCTGTAGCACTACATGACAGGTAATAGTACTGTTATCTAGTGCTCTTGCTAATGTATAATATTATGTGTTATAGAGATACCTAGGTAGCATCTGTAGCACTACATGACAGGTAATAGTGCTGTTATATAGTGCTCTTGCTAATGTATAATATTATGTGTTATAGAGATACCTAGGTAGCATCTGTAGCACTACATGACAGGTAATAGTGCTGTTATCTACTGCTCTTGATAATGTATAATATTGTGTGTTATAGAGATACCTAGGTAGTATCTGTAGCACTACATGACAGGTAATAGTGCTGTTATCTAGTGCTCTTGCTAATGTATAATATTGTGTGTTATAGAGATACCTAGGTAGTATCTGTAGCACTACATGACAGGTAATAGTGCTGTTATCTAGTGCTTTTGCTAATGTATAATATTGTGTGTTATAGAGATACCTAGGTAGTATCTGTAGCACTACATGACAGGTAATAGTGCTGTTATCTAGTGCTCTTGCTAATGTATAATATTGTGTTATAGAGATACCTAGGTAGTATCTGTAGCACTACATGACAGGTAATAGTGCTGTTATCTAGTGCTTGTGCTAATGTATAATATTATGTATTATAGAGATACCTAGGTAGTATCTGTAGCACTACATGATAGGTAATAGTGCTGTTATCTAGTGCTCTTGCTAATGTATAATATTGTGTGTTATAGAGATACCTAGGTAGTATCTGTAGCACTACATGACAGGTAATAGTGCTGTTATCTAGTGCTCTTGCTAATGTATAATATTGTGTTATAGAGATACCTAGGTAGTATCTGTAGCACTACATGACAGGTAATAGTGCTGTTATCTAGTGCTCTTGCTAATGTATAATATTGTGTTATAGAGATACCTAGGTAGTATCTGTAGCACTACATGACAGGTAATAGTGCTGTTATCTAGTGCTCTTGCTAATGTATAATATTGTGTTACAGAGATACCTAGGTAGTATCTGTAGCACTACATGACAGGTAATAGTGCTGTTATCTAGTGCTCTTGCTAATGTGTAATATTGTGTTATAGAGATACCTAGGTAGTATCCGTAGCACTACATGACAGGTAATAGTGCTGTTATCTAGTGCTCTTGCTAATGTATAATATTGTATGTTATAGAGATACCTAGGTAGTATCCGTAGCACTACATGACAGGTAATAGTGCTGTTATCTAGTGCTCTTGCTAATGTATAATATTGTATGTTATAGAGATACCTAGGTAGTATCTGTATCACTACATGACAGGTAATAGTGCTGTTATCTAGTGCTCTTGCTAATGTATAATATTGTGTGTTATAGAGATACCTAGGTAGTATCTGTAGCACTACATGACAGGTAATAGTGCTGTTATCTAGTGTTCTTGCTAATGTATAATATTGTGTTATAGAGATACCTAATTAGCATCTGTAGCACTACATGACAGGTAATAGTGCTATTATCTAGTGCTCTTGCTAATGTATAATATTGTGTGTTATAGAGATACCTAGGTAGTATCTGTAGCACTACATGACAGGTAATAGTGCTGTTATCTAGTGCTCTTGTTAATGTATAATATTGTGTGTTATAGAGATACCTAGGTAGTATCTGTAGCACTACATGACAGGTAATAGTGCTGTTATCTAGTGCTCTTGCTAATGTATAATATTATGTTATAGAGATACCTAGGTAGCATCTGTAGCACTACATGACAGGTAATAGTGCTGTTATCTAGTGCTCTTGCTAATGTATAATATTGTGTGTTATAGAGATACCTAGGTAGTATCTGTAGCACTACATGACAGGTAATAGTGCTGTTATCTAGTGCTCTTGCTAATGTATAATATTATGTTATAGAGATACCTAGGTAGCATCTGTAGCACTACATGACAGGTAATAGTGTTGTTATCTAGTGACCTTGCTAATGTATAATATTGTGTGTTATAGAGATACCTAGGTAGTATCTGTAGCACTACATGACAGGTAATAGTGCTGTTATCTAGTGCTCTTGCTAATGTATAATATTGTGTGTTATAGAGATACCTAGATAGCATCTGTAGCACTACATGACAGGTAATAGTGCTGTTATCTAGTGCTCTTGCTAATGTATAATATTGTGTGTTATAGAGATACCTAGGTAGTATCTGTAGCACTACATGACAGGTAATAGTGCTGTTATCTAGTGCTCTTGCTAATGTATAATATTGTGTGTTATAGAGATACCTAGGCAGTATCTGTAGCACTACATGACAGGTAATACTGCTGTTATATAGTGCTCTTGCTAATGTATAATATTATGTGTTATAGAGATACCTAGGTAGTATCTGTAGCACTACATGACAGGTAATAGTGCTGTTACCTAGTGCTCTTGCTAATGTATAATATTGTGTGTTATAGAGATACCTAGGTAGTATCCGTAGCACTACATGACAGGTAATAACATAATTTATGCTTACCTGATAAATTTATTTCTCTTGTAGTGTATCCAGTCCACGGATCATCCATTACTTATGGGATATTAACTCCTCCCCAACAGGAAGTGCAAGAGGATTCACCCAGCAGAGCTGCCATATAGCTCCTCCCCTAACTGCCATTACCAGTCATTCGACCGAAAACATGCAGAGAAAGGAAAACCATAGGGTACAGTGGTGACTGTAGTTTAATGGAAAAATTACCTGCCTTAAAGTGACAGGGCGGGCCGTGGACTGGATACACTACAAGAGAAATAAATTTATCAGGTAAGCATAAATTATGTTTTCTCTTGTTAAGTGTATCCAGTCCACGGATCATCCATTACTTATGGGATACCAATACCAAAGCTAAAGTACACGGATGACGGGAGGGACAGGCAGGCTCTTTATACGGAAGGAACCACTGCCTGAAGAACCTTTCTCCCAAAAACAGCCTCCGAAGAAGCAAAAGTGTCAAATTTGCAAAATTTGGAAAAAGTATGAAGAGAAGACCAAGTTGCAGCCTTGCAAATCTGTTCAACAGAAGCCTCATTCTTAAAGGCCCAAGTGGAAGCCACAGCTCTAGTAGAATGTGCTGTAATTCTTTCAGGAGGCTGCTGTCCAGCAGTCTCATAGGCTAACCGTATTATGCTACGAAGCCAAAAGGAGAGAGAGGTAGCCGAAGCTTTTTGACCTCTCCTCTGACCAGAATAAACGACAAACAGGGAAGACGTTTGTCGAAAATCCTTAGTTGCCTGTAGTTAAAATTTCAGGGCACGGACTACATCTAGATTGTGTAGCAGACGTTCCTTTTTCGAAGAAGGATTAGGACACAAAGATGGAACCACAATCTCTTGATTGATATTCCTGTTAGTGACCACCTTAGGTAGGAACCCAGGTTTAGTACGCAGAACTACCTTGTCTGAATGAAAAATCAGATAAGGAGAATCACAATGTAAGGCAGATAACTCAGAGACTCTTCGAGCCGAGGAAATCGCCATTAAAAACAGAACTTTCCAAGATAACAACTTGATATCAATGGAATGAAGGGGTTCAAACGGAACCCCCTGTAAAACATTAAGAACTAAGTTCAAACTCCATGGTGGAGCAACAGTTTTAAACACAGGCTTGATCCTAGCTAAAGCCTGACAAAAAGCTTGAACGTCCGGAACTTCTGACAGACGTTTGTGTAAAAGAATGGACAGAGCTGAAATCTGTCCCTTTAAGGAACTAGCGGATAAACCCTTTTCTAAACCTTCTTGTAGAAAAGACAATATCCTCGGAATCCTAACCTTACTCCATGAGTAACTCTTGGATTCGCACCAATATAAGTATTTGCGCCATATCTTATGGTAAATCTTTCTGGTAACAGGCTTCCTAGCCTGTATTAAGGTATCAATAACTGACTCAGAAAAACCACGTTTTGATAAAATCAAGCGTTCAATTTCCAAGCAGTCAGCTTCAGAGAAATTAGATTTTGATGTTTGAAGGGACCCTGGATCACAAGGTCCTGTTTCAGAGGTAGCGACCAAGGTGGACAGGATGACATGTCCACTAGATCTGCATACCAAGTCCTGCGTGGCCATGCAGGCGTTATTAGAATCACTGATGCTCTCTCCTGTTTGATTCTGGCAATCAATCGAGGAAGCATCGGGAAGGGTGGAAACACATAAGCCATCCCGAAGGTCCAAGGTGCTGTCAAAGCATCTATCAGAACCGCTCCCGGATCCCTGGATCTGGACCCGTAACGAGGAAGCTTGGCGTTCTGTCGAGACGCCATGAGATCTATCTCTGGTTTGCCCCAACGTCGAAGTATTTGGGCAAAGACCTCCGGATGAAGTTCCCACTCCCCCGGATGAAAAGTCTGACGACTTAAGAAATCCGCCTCCCAGTTCTCCACTCCCGGGATGTGGATTGCTGACAGGTGGCAAGAGTGAGACTCTGCCCAGCGAATTATCTTTGATACTTCCATCATTGCTAGGGAGCTTCTTGTCCCTCCCTGATGGTTGATGTAAGCTACAGTCGTGATGTTGTCCGACTGAAACCTGATGAACCCCCGAGTTGTTAACTGGGGCCAAGCCAGAAGGGCATTGAGAACTGCTCTCAATTCCAGAATGTTTATTGGTAGGAGACTCTCCTCCTGATTCCATTGTCCCTGAGCCTTCAGAGAATTCCAGACAGCGCCCCAACCTAGTAGGCTGGCGTCTGTTGTTACAATTGTCCAGTCCGGCCTGCTGAATGGCATCCCCCTGGACAGATGTGGCCGAGAAAGCCACCATAGAAGAGAATTTCTGGTCTCTTGATCCAGATTCAGAGTAGGGGACAAGTCTGAGTAATCCCCATTCCACTGACTTAGCATTCACAATTGCAGCGGTCTGAGATGTAGACGTGCAAAGGGTACTATGTCCATTGCTGCTACCATTAAGCCGATCACCTCCATGCATTGAGCTACTGACGGGTGTTGAATGGAATGAAGGACACGGCATGCATTTTGAAGCTTTGTTAACCTGTCTTCTGTCAGGTAAATCTTCATTTCTACAGAATCTATAAGAGTCCCCAAGAAGGGAACTCTTGTGAGTGGAAAGAGAGAACTCTTCTTTTCGTTCACCTTCCATCCATGCGACCTTAGAAATTCCAGTACTAACTCTGTATGAGACTTGGCAGTTTGAAAGCTTGAAGCTTGTATCAGAATGTCGTCTAGGTAGGGAGCTACAGCAATTCCTCGCGGTCTTAGTACCGCCAGAAGAGCACACAGAACCTTTGTGAAGATTCTCGGAGCCGTAGCCAATCCGAATGGAAGAGCTACAAACTGGTAATGCCTGTCTAGAAAGGCAAACCTTAGATACCGGTAATGATCTTTGTGAATCGGTATGTGAAGGTAAGCATCCTTTAAATCCACTGTGGTCATGTACTGACCCTTTTGGATCATGGGTAAAATTGTCCGAATAGTTTCCATTTTGAACGATGGAACTCTTAGGAATTTGTTTAGGATCTTTAAATCCAAGATTGGCCTGAAAGTTCCCTCTTTTTTGGGAACCACAAACAGATTTGAGTAAAACCCTTGTCCTTGTTCCGACCGCGGAACCGGATGGATCACTCCCATTAATAAAAGATCTTGTACGCAGCGTAGAAACGCCTCTTTCTTTATTTGGTTTGTTGACAACCTTGACAGATGAAATCTCCCTCTTGGGGGAGAGAATTTGAAGTCTAGAAGGTATCCCTGAGATATGATCTCTAACGCCCAGGGATCCTGGACATCTCTTGCCCAAGCCTGGGCGAAGAGAGAAAGTCTGCCCCCCACTAGATCCGTTCCCGGATCGGGGGCCCTCGATTCATGCTGTCTTAGGGGCAGCAGCAGGTTTCCTGGCCTGCTTGCCCTTGTTCCAGGACTGGTTAGGTCTCCAGCCTTGTCTGTAGCGAGCAACAGCTCCTTCCTGTTTTGGTGCAGAGGAAGTTGATGCTGCTCCTGCTTTGAAATTACGAAAGGAACGAAAATTAGACTGTCTAGCCTTAGGTTTGGCTCTGTCTTGAGGCAGGGCATGGCCTTTACCTCCTGTAATGTCAGCGATAATTTCTTTCAACCCGGGCCCGAATAAGGTCTGCCCTTTGAAAGGTATATTAAGCAATTTAGATTTAGAAGTAACGTCAGCTGACCAGGATTTTAGCCACAGTGCTCTGCGTGCCTGAATGGCGAATCCGGAATTCTTAGCCGTAAGTTTAGTTAAATGTACTACGGCATCTGAAATAAATGAGTTAGCTAACTTAAGGGCTTTAAGCTTGTGTGTAATCTCATCTAATGGAGCTGATTCAAGTGTCTCTTCCAGAGACTCAAACCAAAATGCTGCTGCAGCCGTGACAGGCGCAATGCATGCAAGAGGTTGCAATATAAAACCTTGTTGAACAAACATTTTCTTAAGGTAACCCTCTAACTTTTTATCCATTGGATCTGAAAAGGCACAGCTATCCTCCACCGGGATAGTGGTACGCTTAGCTAAAGTAGAAACTGCTCCCTCCACCTTAGGGACCGTTTGCCATAAGTCCCGTGTGGTGGCGTCTATTGGAAACATCTTTCTAAATATCGGAGGGGGTGAGAACGGCACACCGGGTCTATCCCACTCCTTAGTAACAATTTCAGTAAGTCTCTTAGGTATAGGAAAAACGTCAGTACTCGCCGGTACCGCAAAATATTTATCCAACCTACACATTTTCTCTGGTATTGCAACTGTGTTACAATCATTCAGAGCCGCTAACACCTCCCCTAGTAATACACGGAGGTTTTCCAGCTTAAATTTAAAATTTGAAATATCTGAATCCAGTTTGTTTGGATCAGAACCGTCACCCGCAGAATGAAGCTCTCCGTCCTCATGTTCTGCAAATTGTGACGCAGTGTCTGACATGGCCCTAATATTATCAGAGCACTCTGTTCTCACCCCAGAGTGATCACGCTTACCTCTTAGTTCGGGTAATTTAGCCAAAACTTCAGTCATAACAGTAGCCATATCCTGTAATGTGATTTGTAATGGCCGCCCAGATGTACTCGGCGCTACAATATCACGCACCTCCCGAGCGGGAGATGCAGGTACTGACACGTGAGGCGAGTTAGTCGGCATAACTCTCCCCTCGTTGTTTGGTGAAATATGTTCAATTTGTACAGATTGACTTTTATTTAAAGTAGCATCAATACAGTTAGTACATAAATTTCTATTGGGCTCCACTTTGGCTTTAGCACATATAGCACAGATATCTTCCTCTGAATCAGACATGTTTAACACACTAGCAAATAAACTAGCAACTTGGAAATACTTTTCAAGTAATTTACTATAATATGAAAACGTACTGTGCCTATAAGAAGCACAGAAAAAGTTATGACAGTTGAAAATTAATAAACTGAAAAGTTATAGCATCAAATCTTTGTAAAAAACACAATTTTAGCAAAGGATTGCTCCCTTTAGCAAAGGATAACTAACCCTGATAGCAGAAAAAAAAAAAAAAAATACAGAAATAAACGTTTTTTTTTTTATCACAGTCAACTACAATCTCACAGCTCTGCTGTGAGTGATTACCTCCCTCAAAACAAGTTTTGAAGACCCCTGAGTTCTGTAGAGATGAACCGGATCATGCAGGGAAGACAATAAACTTCTGACTGAATTTTTTGATGCGTAGCAAAAGCACCAAAAAAGGTCCCTCCCCCTCACACATAACAGTGAGAGAGATCAGTAAACTGTCATAAATTAAATAAAACGACTGCCAAGTGGAAAAAAACATAATTTATGCTTACCTGATAAATTCCTTTCTTCTGTTGTGCGATCAGTCCACGGGTCATCATTACTTCTGGGATATAACTCCTCCCCAACAGGAAATGCAAGAGGATTCACCCAGCAGAGCTGATATAGCTCCTCCCCTCTACGTCAGTCCCAGTCATTCGACCAAGAATCAACGAGAAAGGAGTAACCAAGGGTGAAGTGGTGACTGGAGTATAATTTAAAAGATATTTACCTGCCTTAAAAAACAGGGCGGGCCGTGGACTGATCGCACAACAGAAGAAAGGAATTTATCAGGTAAGCATAAATTATGTTTTCTTCTGTTATGTGCGATCAGTCCACGGGTCATCATTACTTCTGGGATACCAATACCAAAGCAAAAGTACACGGATGACGGGAGGGAAAGGCAGGCTCATTATACAGAAGGAACCACTGCCTGAAGAACCTTTCTCCCAAAAATAGCCTCCGAAGAAGCAAAAGTGTCAAATTTGTAAAATTTGGAAAAAGTATGAAGCGAAGACCAAGTTGCAGCCTTGCAAATCTGTTCAACAGAGGCCTCATTCTTAAAGGCCCAAGTGGAAGCCACAGCTCTAGTGGAGTGAGCTGTAATTCTTTCAGGAGGCTGCTGTCCAGCAGTCTCATAGGCTAAACGTATTATGCTACGAAGCCAAAAAGAGAGAGAGGTAGCAGAAGCTTTTTGACCTCTCCTCTGTCCAGAATAAACGACAAACAGGGAAGAAGTTTGGCGAAAATTTTTAGTTGCCTGCAAGTAGAACTTGAGGGCACGAACTACATCCAGATTGTGTAGAAGACGTTCCTTCTTTGAAGAAGGATTTGGACACAAGGATGGAACAACAATCTCTTGATTGATATTCCTGTTAGTAACTACCTTAGGTAAGAACCCAGGTTTAGTACGCAGAACTACCTTATCTGAATGAAAAATCAGATAAGGAGAATCACAATGTAATGCTGATAACTCAGAGACTCTTCGAGCCGAGGAAATAGCCATTAAAAACAGAACTTTCCAAGATAACAATTTTATATCAATGGAATGAAGGGGTTCAAATGGAACACCTTGTAAAACGTTAAGAACTAAGTTTAAACTCCATGTCGGAGCAACGGCTTTAAACACAGGCTTGATCTTAGCTAAAGCTTGACAAAAAGCCTGGACGTCTGGATTTTCTGACAGACGCCTGTGTAACAAGATGGACAGAGCTGAAATCTGTCCCTTTAATGAACTAGCCGATAAACCCTTTTCTAAACCTTCTTGTAGAAAAGACAATATCCTAGGGATCCTAACCTTACTCCAGGAGTAACGTTTGGATTCGCACCAGTATAGGTATTTGCGCCATATTTTATGGTAAATCTTTCTGGTAACAGGCTTCCTAGCCTGGATCAGGGTATCAATAACCGACTCAGAAAAACCACGCTTTGATAAAATCAAGCGTTCAATTTCCAAGCAGTCAGTTTCAGAGAAGTTAGATTTTGATGTTTGAATGGACCCTGTATCAGAAGGTCCTGTCTCAGAGGTAGAGACCAAGGTGGACAGGATGACATGTCCACTAGATCTGCATACCAAGTCCTGCGTGGCCATGCAGGCGCTATTAGAATCACAGATGCTCTCTCTTGTTTGATTTTCGCAATCAATCGAGGAAGCAGCGGGAAGGGTGGAAACACATAAGCCATCCCGAAGTTCCAAGGTGCTGTCAAGGCATCTATCAGAACCGCTCCCGGATCCCTGGATCTGGACCCGTAGTGAGGAAGTTTGGCGTTCTGGCGAGACGCCATGAGATCTATCTCTGGTTTGCCCCAACGTCGAAGTATTTGGGCAAAAATCTCCGGATGAAGTTCCCACTCTCCCGGATGAAAAGTCTGGCGACTCAAGAAATCCGCCTCCCAGTTCTCCACTCCCGGGATGTGGATTGCTGACAGGTGGCAAGAGTGAGACTCTGCCCAGCGAATTATCTTTGATACTTCCATCATTGCTAGGGAGCTTCTTGTCCCTCCCTGATGGTTGATGTAAGCTACAGTCGTGATATTGTCCGACTGAAACCTGATGAACCCCTGAGTTGTTAATTGGGGCCAAGCTAGAAGGGCATTGAGAACTGCCCTCAATTCCAGAATGTTTATTGGAAGGAGACACTCCTCCTGATTCCATAATCCCTGAGTCTTCAGAGAATTCCAGACAGCGCCCCAACCTAGCAGGCTGGCGTCTGTTGTTACGATTGTCCAGTCTGGCCTGCTGAATGGCATTCCCCTGGACAGGTGTGGCCGATAAAGCCACCATAGAAGAGAATTTCTGGTCTCTTGATTCAGATTCAGGGTAGGGGACAAATCTGAGTAATCCCCATTCCACTGACTTAGCATGCACAATTGCAGCGGTCTGAGGTGTAGGCGTGCAAAAGGTACTATGTCCATTGCCGCTACCATTAAGCCGATCACCTCCATGCATTGAGCTACTGACGGGTGTTGAATGGAATGAAGGACACGGCATGCATCCTGAAGCCTTGTTAACCTGTCTTCTGTCAGGTAAATCTTCATTTCTACAGAATCTATAAGAGTCCCCAAGAATGTAACTCTTGTGAGAGGAAAAAGAGAACTTTTCTTTTCGTTCACTTTCCATCCATGCGACCTTAGAAATGCCAGAACTAACTCTGTATGAGACTTGGCAGTTTGAAAGCTTGAAGCTTGTATTAGAATGTCGTCTAGGTACGGAGCTACCGAAATCCCTCGCGGTCTTAGTACCGCCAGAAGGGCACCCAGAACCTTTGTGAAGATTCTTGGGGCCGTAGCCAATCCGAATGGAAGAGCTACAAACTGGTAGTGCCTGTCTAGGAAGGCAAACCGAAGATACCGTTGATGATCTTTGTGAATCGGTATGTGAAGGTAAGCATCTTTTAAATCCACTGTGGTCATGTACTGACCCTTTTGGATCATAGGTAAGATTGTCCGAATAGTTTCCATTTTGAACGATGGAACTCTTAGGAATTTGTTTAGAATCTTTAAATCTAAGATTGGCCTGAAAGTCCCCTCTTTTTTGGGAACCACAAACAGGTTTGAGTAGAACCCTTGTCCTTGTTCCGACCACGGAACTGGATGGATCACTCCCATTAATAACAGATCTTGTACACAGCGTAGAAACGCTTCTTTCTTTATCTGGTTTGTTGACAACCTTGACAGATGAAATCTCCCTTTTGGGGGAGATAATTTGAAGTCTAGAAGGTATCCCTGAGATATGATCTCCAGCGCCCAGGGATCCTGAACATCTCTTGCCCAGGCCTGAGCGAAGAGAGAAAGTCTGCCCCCCACTAGATCCGGTCCCGGATCGGGGGCTCTCGGTTCATGCTGTCTTTGGGGCAGCAGCAGGTTTCCTGGCCTGTTTGCCCTTATTCCAGGACTGGTTAGGTTTCCAGCCTTGCCTGTAACGAGCAACAGCTCCTTCCTGTTTTGGTGCAGTGGAGGTTGACGCTGCTCCAGGTTTGAAATTCCGAAAGGGACGAAAATTAGACTGTCTAGCCTTAGTTTTGGCTTTGTCTTGAGGTAGGGCGTGGCCCTTACCTCCTGTAATGTCAGCGATAATTTCTTTCAACCCGGGCCCAAATAAAGACTGCCCCTTGAAAGGTATATTAAGTAATTTAGACTTAGAAGTAACATCAGCTGACCAGGATTTTAGCCACAGTGCTCTACGTGCCTGTATGGCGAATCCAGAGTTCTTAGCCGTAAGTTTGGTTAAATGTACTACGGCCTCCGAAATGAATGAATTGGCTAGTTTAAGGACTCTAAGCCTGTCCATAATGTCGTCTAGCGTAGATGAACTAAGGTTCTCTTCCAGAGACTCAATCCAAAATGCTGCCGCAGCCGTAATCGGCGCGATACATGCAAGGGGTTGCAATATAAAACCTTGTTGAACAAACATTTTCTTAAGGTAACCCTCTAATTTTTTATCCATTGGATCTGAAAAAGCACAGCTATCCTCCACCGGGATAGTGGTACGCTTAGCTAAAGTAGAAACTGCTCCCTCCACCTTAGGGACCGTTTGCCATAAGTCCCGAGTAGTGGCGTCTATTGGAAACATCTTTCTAAATATTGGAGGGGGTGAGAACGGCACACCGGGTCTATCCCACTCCTTAGTAACAATTTCAGTTAATCTCTTAGGTATAGGAAAAACGTCAGTACTCGCCGGTACCGCAAAGTATTTATCCAACCTACACATTTTCTCTGGTATTGCAATAGTGTTACAATCATTGAGAGCTGCTAAGACCTCCCCTAGTAATGCACGGAGGTTCTCCAATTTAAATTTAAAATTTGAAATATCTGAATCCAATCTGTTTGGATCAGAACCGTCACCCACAGAATGAAGCTCTCCGTCCTCATGCTCTGCAAGTTGTGACGCAGTATCAGACATGGCCCTAGTATTGTCAGCGCACTCTGTTCTCACCCCAGAGTGATCACGCTTGCCTCTTAGTTCTGGTAATTTAGACAAAACTTCAGTCATAACAGTAGCCATATCATGTAATGTTATCTGTAATGGCCGCCCAGATGTATTAGGCGCCATAATATCACGCACCTCCCGGGCGGGAGATGCAGGTACTGCCGCGTGAGGCGAGTTAGTCGGCATAACTCTCCCCTCGCAGTTTGGTGAAATTTGTTCACATTGTACAGATTGACTTTTATTTAAAGTAGCATCAATACAGTTAGTACATAAATTTCTATTGGGCTCCACCTTGGCATTGGAACAAATGACACAGATATCATTCTCTGAGTCAGACATGTTTAACACACTAGCAATAACTTGCAACCTGGTTATAATCTTTTTTAACAAAAACGTACTGTGCCTCAAAGAGGTACTTAAACGATTAAATGACAGTTGAGATAATGAACTGAAAACAGTTATAGCATCAAGTTTAAATAACACAACTAAATTTGACATAAAAAATTATAGAGTAACGTTTTTATTCACAGTCAATAAAAATTCTCACAGCTCTGCTGAGAGAATGTACCTCCCTTCAAAGAAGTTTGAAGACCCCTGAGATCTGTCAGTGAACCGGATCATGCAGGAAATATAATAGTAGCTGACTGGAATTTTTTGATGCGTAGCAAAAGAGCGCCAAAAACGGCCCCTCCCCTCACACACAGCAGTGAGGAGAAACGAAACTGTCACAATTTAAAGCAGACAACTGCCAAGTGGAAAATAATGCCCAAACATTTATTTACTCAGTACCTCAGTAATGTAAACGATTCTACATTCCAGCAAAAACGTTTAACATGACAATATTTATTAAAAGGATTAGTGACCTTTAACAGAGTAGTTCCGGTGAAAAACCATTCCCAGAATACTGAAGTGTATACATACATGTCATTATAACGGTATAGCAGGATTTTTTCATCAATTCCATTCAGAAAATAAAAACTGCTACATACCTCAATGCAGATTCATCTGCCCGCTGTCCCCTGATCTGAAGCCTTTACCTCCCTCAGATGGCCGAGAACAGCAATATGATCTTAACTACTCCGGTTAAAATCATAGTAAAAAACTCTGGTAGATTCTTCTTCAAACTCTGCCAGAGAAGTAATAACACGCTCCGGTGCTATTGTAAAATAACAAACTTTTGATTGAAGTCATAAAAACTAAGTATAATCACCATAGTCCTCTCACACATCCTATCTAGTCGTTGGGTGCAAGAGAATGACTGGGACTGACGTAGAGGGGAGGAGCTATATCAGCTCTGCTGGGTGAATCCTCTTGCATTTCCTGTTGGGGAGGAGTTATATCCCAGAAGTAATGATGACCCGTGGACTGATCGCACATAACAGAAGAAAATAGTGCCCAAAACATTTTTTCACCCAGTACCTCAGAAAATTAAACGATTTTACATGCCAGCAAAAAACGTTTAACATTAATAAATTGAGTGTTATTAAAAAGCCTGTTGCTAGTCCCTGCAAATTAGGCTAAAGTTTTATGCATACAGTATAATTCCAGTGAAGTGCCATTCCCCAGAATACTGAAGTGTAAAATATACATACATGACAGCCTGATACCAGTTGCTGCTACTGCCTTTAAGGCTGAGTTTACATTATATCGGTATGGCAGAATTTTCTCATCAATTCCATTGTCAGAAAATAATAAGATGCTACATACCTCTTTGCAGATTAATCTGCCCGCTGTCCCCTGATCTGAAGTTTACCTCTCCTCAGATGGCCGAGAAACAGCAATATGATCTTAACTACTCCGGCTAAAATCATAGAAAAACTCAGGTAGATTCTTCTTCAAATTCTACCAGAGAAGGAATAACACACTCCGGTGCTATTATAAAATAACAAACTTTTGATTGAAGGTATGAAACTAAGTATAATCACCACAGTCCTCTCACACATCCTATCTATTCGTTGGGTGCAAGAGAATGACTGGTAATGGCAGTTAGGGGAGGAGCTATATGGCAGCTCTGCTGGGTGAATCCTCTTGCATTTCCTGTTGGGGAGGAGTTAATATCCCATAAGTAATGGATGATCCGTGGACTGGATACACTTAACAAGAGAAAGTGCTGTTATCTAGTGCTCTTGCTAATGTATAATATTGTATGTTATAGAGATACCTAGGTAGTATCTGTAGCACTACATGATAGGTAATAGTGCTGTTATCTAGTGCTCTTGCTAATGTATAATATTGTGTGTTATAGAGATACCTAGGTAGTATCTGTAGCACTACATGACAGGTAATAGTGCTGTTATCTAGTGCTCTTGCTAATGTATAATATTGTGTGTTATAGAGATACCTAGGTAGTATCTGTAGCACTACATGACAGGTAATAGTGCTGTTATCTAGTGATCTTGCTAATGTATAATATTGTGTTATAGAGATACCTAGGTAGTATCTGTAGCACTACATGACAGGTAATAGTGCTGTTATCTAGTGCTCTTGCTAATGTATAATATTGTGTTATAGAGATACCTAGGTAGTATCTGTAGCACTACATGACAGGTAATAGTGCTGTTATCTAGTGCCCTTGCTAATGTATAATATTGTGTTATAGAGATACCTAGGTAGCATCTGTAGCGCTACATGACAGGTAATAGTGCTGTTATCTAGTGCTCTTGCTAATGTATAATATTGTGTGTTATAGAGATACCTAGGTAGTATCTGTAGCACTACATGACAAGTAATAGTGCTGTTATCTAGTGCTCCTGCTAATGTATAATATTGTGTTATAGAGATACCTAGGTAGTATCTGTAGCACTACATGACAGGTAATAGTGCTGTTATCTAGTGCTCTTGCTAATGTATAATATTGTGTTATAGAGATACTTAGGTACAATCTGTAGCACTACATGACAGGTAATAGTGCTGTTATCTAGTGCTCTTGCTAATGTATAATATTGTGTGTTATAAAGATACCTAGGTAGTATCTGTAGCACTACATGACAGGTAATAGTGCTGTTATCTAGTGCTCTTGCTAATGTATAATATTATGTGTTATAGAGATACCTAGGTAGTATCTGTAGCACTACATGACAGGTAATAGTGCTGTTATCTAGTGCTCTTGCTAATGTATAATATTGTGTGTTATAGAGATAACTAAGTAGCATCTGTAGCACTACATGACAGGTAATAGTGCTGTTATCTAGTGCTCTTGCTAATGTATAATATTGTGTTATAGAGATACCTAGGTAGTATCTGTAGCACTACATGACAGGTAATAGTGTTCTTGCTAAATTATAACAGTGTTACAAAACTTCTGCCATATAGTGCTGCAGCCACGTGCACGCCCCTGAACTTACCTTCTACTTTTCAATAAAGGATAAGAAGAAAATGAAGATAATTTGATCATAGAATTAAATTGGAAAGTTGTTTAACATTGCATGCTCTATCTAAAGCATGAAAGAAACAATTTGTGTCTCATGATCCTACTACTAATTTGTAATACAGAATTATAAATAGTTCTTCATTTCCTTCCGTTTTATGAGAACCTTACTATTTTTTACATCAATATTAAATATTATTTTACATTTATATTGCAAAAGAAACCTATACATTTGTACTGATGAGACGGCTGCACACACAATACAGAATTATTATAAGAAACCTATACATTTGTACTGATGAGACGGCTCACACACAATACAGAATTATTATAAGAAACCTATACATTTGTACTGATGAGACGGCTCACACAATACAGAATTATTATAAGAAACCTATACATTTGTACTGATGAGACGGCTGCACACAATACAGAATTATTATAAGAAACCTATACATTTGTACTGATGAGACGGCTCACACACAATACAGAATTATTATAAGAAACCTATACATTTGTACTGATGAGACGGCTCACACACAATACAGAATTATTATAAGAAACCTATACATTTGTACTGATGAGACGGCTGCACACACAATACAGAATTATTATTAGAAACCTATACATTTGTACTGATGAGACGGCTCACACACAATACAGAATTATTATAAGAAACCTATACATTTGTACTGATGAGACGGCTCACACACAATACAGAATTATTATAAGAAACCTATACATTTGTACTGATGAGACGGCTCACACACAATACAGAATTATTATAAGAAACCTATACATTTGTACTGATGAGACGGCTCACACACAATACAGAATTATTATAAGAAACCTATACATTTGTACTGATGAGACGGCTGCACACAATACAGAATTATTCTAAGAGACATACATTTGTACTGATGAGACGGCTCACACACAATACAGAATTATTCTAAGAAACCTATACATTTGTACTGATGAGACGGCTCACACAATACAGAATTATTATAAGAAACCTATACATTTGTACTGATGAGACGGCTCACACACAATACAGAATTATTATAAGAAACCTATACATTTGTACTGATGAGACGGCTCACACACAATACAGAATTATTATAAGAAACCTATACATTTGTACTGATGAGACGGCTCACACAATACAGAATTATTATAAGAAACCTATACATTTGTACTGATGAGACGGCTCACACACAATACAGAATTATTATAAGAAACCTATACATTTGTACTGATGAGACGGCTGCACACACAATACAGAATTATTATAAGAAACCTATACATTTGTACTGATGAGACGGCTCACACACAATACAGAATTATTATAAGAAACCTATACATTTCTACTGATGAGAAGGCTGCACACACAATACAGAATTATTATAAGAAACCTATACATTTGTACTGATGAGATGGCTCACACACAATACAGAATTATTATAAGAAACCTATACATTTGTACTGATGAGACGGCTGCACACACAATACAGAATTATTATAAGAAACCTATACATTTGTACTGATGAGACGGCTCACACACAATACAGAATTATTATAAGAAACCTATACATTTGTACTGATGAGACGGCTCACACACAATACAGAATTATTATAAGAAACCTATACATTTGTACTGATGAGACGGCTCACACACAATACAGAATTATTATAAGAAACCTATACATTTGTACTGATGAGACGGCTCACACACAATACAGAATTATTATAAGAAACCTATACATTTGTACTGATGAGACGGCTCACACACAATACAGAATTATTATAAGAAACCTATACATTTGTACTGATGAGATGGCTCACACACAATACAGAATTATTATAAGAAACCTATACATTTGTACTGATGAGACGGCTCACACACAATACAGAATTATTATAAGAAACCTATACATTTGTACTGACTCGAGCTGTTTATGTCCCACCAACCGATAAGATCAGCAGCCTCCTCTGGACTCGAGCTGTTTATATCCCACCAACCTATTAGATCAGCAGCCTCCTCTGGACTCGAGCTGTTTATGTCCCACCAACCTATAAGATCACCAGCCTCCTCTGGACTCGAGCTGTTTATGTCCCACCAACCTATAAGATCAGCAGCCTCCTCTGGACTCAAGCTGTTTATGTCCCACCAACCTATAAAATCACCAGCCTCCTCTGGACTCTACCTGTTTATGTCCCACCAACCTATAAGATCACCAGCCTCCTCTGGACTCTACCTGTTTATGTCCCACCAACCTATAAGATCACCAGCCTCCTCTGGACTCAAGCTGTTTATGTCCCACCAACCTATAAGATCAGCACCCTCCTTTGGACTCAAGCTGTTTATGTCCCACCAACCTATAAAATCACCAGCCTCCTCTGGACTCTACCTGTTTATGTCCCACCAACCTATAAGATCACCAGCCTCCTCTGGACTCGAGCTGTTTATGTCCCACCAACCTATAAGATCAACAGCCTCCTCTGGACTCGAGCTGTTTATGTCCCACCAACCTATAAGATCAGCAGCCTCCTCTGGACTCGAGCTGTTTATGTCCCACCAACCTATAAGATCAGCAGCCTCCTCTGGACTCGAGCTGTTTAGTGTAGGTTGAGATAAAACTCAGCTGCCGTATGTGGCATTTTTAAAATGATTCTTTACCAAGCTGTTACTATAGAACAAAAGCACCCAAGAGTAATTCTGAAAATATCTGAGGGTTTAATTTGTCTGGCAGACATGAACACAGTGTTACGTGGCAGGAAAACAGACACCGCTCGGCATTACTATATATAATATCCCATCTTTACCTGGGTGGAGCCGTCCAGCATGTATTTTATCACAGCGCCCTGTGAAGTGATGACTCTAGAGGCTTCCTGCGTCACTTGCCCAGGTCCTGAAGGGTAGAGCTGGGCATTCCTGGTTCTAACCGGATAGTTCTGTCTGACCAGCAGTCTGTGAGTCTGCTCATCTCTGCCATCTGTGCACGGGCCTGAGGAAGTAATACACAAGTTTACTTAAAGGGACATTCCAGACAAAATTGGAATACACATGGATACATTTCAGATTTGCATAGAAGCATTTTTGCAATATAAATGTATTAGCAAAAATGCTTATAATAAAAGCTATATCTGTTTCAAATGAGTATCTAAGTATACAGCGTGCATCAGCATTTTAAATACACACGTGCTTGTACCATCTGGTAATGACTCTATTTGTTAAATGCTGACATGATACAAGCCCCACTGGTGCTCTGAGCAGCTACAACACTTAAATGTGTGTACTTCACATGCACGTGCATAGAAATATGTTAACACTAAAACAGTTGTAACTTTTTTCAGTTAAATGTATATTGCAATTATGTTTCTATTCAAAGATGTAATTCATCTATGTGCATTTCAATTTTCACCGGAATGTCCCTTTAATATTTGCCTGGCCAACGGGACCTCCTATATTTACTCCAAGTCTCTGCAGCAACTGCGTTTAGTGCAAACATACTATAGCACTTTAAATAAAGATATGACTGGGGCCATTTTGAAATAGATTTCTCAGGTTAATTTAGGGATTCACATTCATGAAATGGGGCAGAAGAATCAAACACTCAAGTAGTTTTGCTTTTTTTAATACTAATGTTACAATAAAAATATATGATCTATACGCGTCTAATGGATCCAAACACTTTGGTTCTGAGGCACAGATAAGTAGACGGGTGCTCCTTGTGTACCCCTTCTTTATTGGGGTGCAGGGATTTACAAGTGAGGGCAGTGCGTTGTTATTTCTAACGCACAAGCTCATGACGTTTCTTCACTGACCTGCTGAGTCCTCCCTCAGGAACGCCACTAGAAGCCCACTGGGGCATGAGATGTTCAGGCTCTGGAACGCGGGTGCGGCTGGCAGGGGGCTGGCAGGAGTTGGGGTGCTGACTGTATCCATCTGTACGATAAAAGCAATGATCAGTTCAGTGACACAAAAAAACATTAAGAGATAAGTGATTTAATATCCTGGACACATCTTTATTGTGGGTTTAGTAGAACAACAATGAAGTTACTGCATTATAGCTGCATTATTGCTGTTTATGCACCTTGGAGATAGTGCGAGTTTGGTTCCAGACCACCACAATAAAGTGAATATTGCAGTAAAGTGAGTGGCACATTTTTTTTGTTTCCCAGTGCGTATAAAAGTTATGTTTACACCATACTGTAGTCTATTAAGTGTGCAATAGCATCATGTCTAAAAACAATGTACATACAGTACCGTAATGAAAAAATACTTTTTGCTAAAAATGCTAACCATCATCTGAGCCTTCAGCAAGTTGTAATCTGTTTGCTGGTGGTGTGTACAAATCTATCTATCATCTATCTATCTATCTATCAATATAAATAAATAAAAACAATAGTGGCTAAACAGAGCACTCCCTGATACAAATCTAATACACATAATAAAAACACAATACTTCACATGTGAAAAAGGAATAGAATACCTTAAATTTGTTTACACCAGCGGTACAAGGAGATCTTTTTAATCATACTGAAGTATTTTTTGTCCGTATGCTACGCATTTGATACCTCAATATTCAATTGAGGTCATATAGTGTGAATACGGCTCCTGGAGCTGACTTTTATGTGTATTTATTAAACAGTATTATGCTATGATGTTCTCTTGATATTTCTTTTCCGGACATATGCGGGATCCTCAATACAACAGTACTAAAGAGATACTAAATTATTCCAACAGCTACAAAATACTAACCATGTGGGAAGAAGTTCCCTCCCCCTGCGCTGCCATCTCATTACCTCATAAGATTGAGGGCTCCGCCAGAAATGTTTATAATATAAGGCAATTCCGCTATTCAGCACTAGAGGTGTCAGTTAGGTTCTTATCATTCAAAGTATCTTGTTTTAGGTATTCGTCTCTGTAGAACTGTTGATCCAGACTGTCATAGCAGGGTTTGTCATTGTTGTTTGCCCCCCTTATAGATCGCTAGAGCTATATATGTTTATTATACTTCTCTACTCTGTATATACACTCTATAACACCAGGGATCTCAAAGTTGAAGAGGGAGAGTACATATAGACACCCTATTAGGGACAATCAAATTCCAATCAGAGCCTTAACCACGCAGATACTAAGCTTAAAGGGACACTCAGGTTAAATTAAATTTTCATGATTCAGATACAGCATGTAATTTTAAACAACTTTCCAATTTACTTCCATTAAAAAAAATGTGCACAGTCTTTTATATTTACAATTTTTGAGTCACCAGATCCTACTGAGCATGTGCAAGAATTCACAGACTATACGTATATGCATTTGTGATTGGCTGATTGCTATCACATGGTACAAGGGGAGTGGAAATATACATAACTTTGAAATTTGTTATAAAAAAAATCTATTACTCATTTAAAGTTCACACTAAGTACTATTGCATTGTCTTGTTATCTTGCATTTGTTGATTATGCAAATCTAATGTGTTGACTGGTCCTACATTCCTTTACTTATCTATCTAGTTAATCATAGATCCACTGATCTCTCTAGCCAAGTAACTAAAGGTCTGGATATTACATGGATATTACCTTTATGGGTTAATCGTAAAACTGTTATTTGTTCTGTTCCTACAGCCAATAGGCAGAAATACGTTCATTAGTTTACTTCCCAGCTAGACATAACTTTGCTGCCTGCCTTACATATGTAGTTATTAGACATATCAATTCCGGTTTACTCATTTACACAATTATAACAGCTGCTTACCTCCTATGTACAGCATATAAACCTATATCTGATTAAACTAGTTAAAAAATAGTTACTTGTTGCACATATGCAGCTAAATAAGGCATGGAAGTCCTTGTGCACTTAATTTAGTTATAGTATTACTACATATTGTATCTATGCAATTAGTGGTCATGAAAAACCTGTCTATTTAACTAATTAGTACACTACTGCTTATTGTACGCATGCAATTGATACATATGGAAGCGCTAGTCAGCCTCTTTTACTTAGTTGAAACACTACTGCTTTTCCTACTACTTGTCAAGCTAGTGATAACATTGCTGCTTATCTTTCATATAAAATAAACAAACGTGGAAGCTTTTGTGCACTTATTTACTTATATCACTATTCATGCCTGCTTGGTTACTTAACATATCCTACAGGGTGTTATTAGAAAACACAAATACAAGGTCACCATTTGAGAGCCAAGAACGGTCTCTTTCTATTTGAGTTATCCCTAAATGTTCCCATTATTTTCATTTGCATTTTTAGGTAGTCCAAGAGAGGCCACTATTAATTACTATTTAGTTATATTCCATGGGATATTTAACTACATTGTACATAGAAACTGTGAGGTTTGGGAACAATATATGAGACTATGGTACAGTAGGATGCACTGTATAACTTCCTCAATGTCACTGTGGACGTATGACAATTGTAACTAATTATGCCTTTAACTCAAATAAAAATATATTAAAAAACAAACAAAAATTCTCTACTTGGGATCTATGGACAATATCATTTTTCTGTCTTTTGATAATCCTTCACTCTATGAGCAAATATGGACCAGGCACAAACCATTGAGAGACTGCATTGTGTGATTAAATGATTTTTGGAAGTGGATTATCTGAAAAAAGTTCCAGTGGGGGGATTTGCCCCCCTTGAACACCCATGGTCCTAGACCTTACATGTACCCATCCAGAGAGGAGCAAGTTAAAAAAAACAACAACACAGACTATAATGGGCAATTACGTTACAGTAATTTCTAACCTTAACCTCAGATGGTGCAGGAGTTTGCTCTGCCACTGGAGCTTTGGGGGACTTTTGCCGCGGGGACTTTTGCCGGGGGGACTTTTTAGCTGAAGGTGTAGAAGGTGGTGGTGCTGGAAGAAAGCTTGGAGTGTGAACAGATGGGAAAGACAGCATAGCCGCAAGTTCAGGGTCATTGTCCTCTGTAAATGTCAAACAAAACAATACTAAGATTACAATGTGCAACAAATACTGGCAGAATAGTAGCCTTGCAGATAAAGGGAAGTACTGCATGGCACAAGAGTAGGACTTATCTGATCAATGTCCTCCAT
Source organism: Bombina bombina (assembly GCF_027579735.1). Lineage (NCBI taxonomy): Eukaryota > Metazoa > Chordata > Amphibia > Anura > Bombinatoridae > Bombina > Bombina bombina. The sequence continues at coordinate 31,544,084 of NC_069501.1, forward strand.
CTATAATAATGACAACAGAAATCACACCCAACACTTGCTCTCATTAAATCACACTGTTACCTGGCTCTATTTCTAATTAAATAACATTATTAAATGGCACTAGCTCCAATTAAATAACATTATTAAATGGCTCTAGCTCCAATTAAATAACATTATTAAATGAGACTAGCTCCAATTAAATAACATTATTAAATGACACTAGCTCCAATTAAATAACATTATTAAATGGCTCTAGCTCCAATTAAATAACATTATTAAATGGCACTAGCTCCAATTAAATATCATTATTAAATGAGACTAGCTCCAATTAAATAACATTATTAAATGAGACTAGCTCCAATTAAATAACATTATTAAATGGCACTAGCTCCAATTAAATAACATTATTAAATGAGACTAGCTCCAATTAAATATCATTATTAAATGGCACTAGCTCCAATTAAATAACATTATTAAATGGCTCTAGCTCCAATTAAATAACATTATTAAATGACACTAGCTCCAATTAAATAACATTATTAAATGGCACTAGCTCCAATTAAATATCATTATTAAATGGCACTAGCTCCAATTAAATAACATTATTAAATGGCTCTAGCTCCAATTAAATAACATTATTAAATGACACTAGCTCCAATTAAATAACATTATTAAATGAGACTAGCTCCAATTAAATAACATTATTAAATGGCTCTAGCTCCAATTAAATAACATTATTAAATGGCACTAGCTCCAATGAAATATCATTATTAAATGGCTCTAGCTCCAATTAAATAACATTATTAAATGGCTCTAGCTCCAATTAAATATCATTATTAAATGACACTAGCTCCAATTAAATAACATTATTAAATTACACTAGTTCCAATTAAATATCATTATTAAATGGCTCTAGCTCCAATTAAATAACATTATTAAATGGCTCTAGCTCCAATTAAATATCATTATTAAATGACTCTAGCTCCAATTAAATAACATTATTAAATGGCTCTAGCTCCAATTAAATATCATTATTAAATGACACTAGCTCCAATTAAATAACATTATTAAATGGCTCTAGCTCCAATTAAATATCATTATTAAATGGCACTAGCTCCAATTAAATAACATTATTAAATGGCTCTAGCTCCAATTAAATATCATTATTAAATGGCTCTAGCTCCAATTAAATATCATTATTAAATGGCTCTAGCTCCAATTAAATAACATTATTAAATGGCACTAGTTCCAATTAAATAAAATTATTAAATGGCTCTAGCTCCAATTAAATGACATTATTAAATGGCTCTAGCTCTAATTAAATAATATTATTAAATGGCACTAGCTCCAATTAAATAACATTATTAAATGGCTCTAGCTCCAATTAAATATCATTATTAAATGGCACTAGCTCCAATTAAATAACATTATTAAATGGCACTAGCTCCAATTAAATAACATTATTAAATGGAACTAGCTCCAATTAAATAACATTATTAAATGGCACTAGCTCCAATTAAATAACATTATTAAATGGCACTAGCTCCAATTAAATAACATTATTAAATGGCTCTAGCTCCAATTAAATAACATTATGAAATGGCTCTAGCGCCAAATTAAATAACATTATTACATGGCACTAGCTCCAATTAAATAACATTATTAAATGGCTCTAGCTCCAATTAAATAAAATTATTAAATGGCACTAGCTCCAATTAAATAACATTATTAAATGGCTCTAGCTCCAATTAAATAACATTATTAAATGGCACTAGTTCCAATTAAATATCATTATGAAATGGCTCTAGCTCCAATTAAATAACATTATTAAATGGCTCTAGCGCCAATTAAATAACATTATGAAATGGCTCTAGCTCCAATTAAATAACATTATTAAATGGCTCTAGCTCCAATTAAATAACATTATTAAATGGCTCTAGCTCCAATTAAATATCATTATTAAATGGCTCTAGCTCCAATTAAATAACATTATTAAATGGCTCTAGCTCCAATTAAATAACATTATTAAATGGCTCTAGCTCCAATTAAATATCATTATTAAATGGCTCTAGCTCCAATTAAATAACATTATTAAATGGCTCTAGCTCCAATTAAATATCATTATTAAATGGCTCTAGCTCCAATTAAATATCATTATTAAATGGCTCTAGCTCCAATTAAATAACATTATTAAATGGCTCTAGCTCCAATTAAATAACATTATTAAATGGCTCTAGCTCCAATTAAATAACATTATGAAATGGCTCTAGCTCCAATTAAATAACATTATTAAATGGCTCTAGCTCCAATTAAATAACATTATTAAATGGCTCTAGCTCCAATTAAATAACATTATTAAATGGCTCTAGCTCCAATTAAATAACATTATTAAATGGCTCTAGCTCCAATTAAATAACATTATTAAATGGCTCTAGCTCCAATTAAATAACATTATTAAATGGCTCTAGCTCCAATTAAATAACATTATTAAATGTCTCCAGCTCCAATTAAATATCATTATTAAATGGCTCTAGCTCCAATTAAATAACATTATTAAATGGCTCTAGCTCCAATTAAATATCATTATTAAATTGAACTAGCTCCAATTAAATATCATTATTAATGGCTCTAGCTCCAATTAAATAACATTATTAAATGGCACTAGCTCCAATTAAATATCACTATTAAATGGCACTAGCTCCAATTAAATATCATTATTAAATGAGACTAGCTCCAATTAAATAACATTATTAAATGAGACTAGCTCCAATTAAATAACATTATTAAATGGCACTAGCTCCAATTAAATAACATTATTAAATGAGACTAGCTCCAATTAAATATCATTATTAAATGGCACTAGCTCCAATTAAATAACATTATTAAATGGCTCTAGCTCCAATTAAATAACATTATTAAATGACACTAGCTCCAATTAAATAACATTATTAAATGAGACTAGCTCCGATTAAATAACATTATTAAATGGCTCTAGCTCCAATTAAATAACATTATTAAATGGCACTAGCTCCAATGAAATATCATTATTAAATGGCTCTAGCTCCAATTAAATAACATTATTAAATGGCTCTAGCTCCAATTAAATATCATTATTAAATGACACTAGCTCCAATTAAATAACATTATTAAATTACACTAGTTCCAATTAAATATCATTATTAAATGGCTCTAGCTCCAATTAAATAACATTATTAAATGGCTCTAGCTCCAATTAAATATCATTATTAAATGACTCTAGCTCCAATTAAATAACATTATTAAATGGCTCTAGCTCCAATTAAATATCATTATTAAATGACACTAGCTCCAATTAAATAACATTATTAAATGGCTCTAGCTCCAATTAAATAACATTATTAAATGGCTCTAGCTCCAATTAAATATCATTATTAAATGGCACTAGCTCCAATTAAATAACATTATTAAATGGCTCTAGCTCCAATTAAATATCATTATTAAATGGCTCTAGCTCCAATTAAATATCATTATTAAATGGCTCTAGCTCCAATTAAATAACATTATTAAATGGCACTAGTTCCAATTAAATAAAATTATTAAATGGCTCTAGCTCCAATTAAATGACATTATTAAATGGCTCTAGCTCCAATTAAATAATATTATTAAATGGCACTAGCTCCAATTAAATAACATTATTAAATGGCTCTAGCTCCAATTAAATATCATTATTAAATGGCACTAGCTCCAATTAAATAACATTATTAAATGGCACTAGCTCCAATTAAATAACATTATTAAATGGAACTAGCTCCAATTAAATAACATTATTAAATGGCACTAGCTCCAATTAAATAACATTATTAAATGGCACTAGCTCCAATTAAATAACATTATTAAATGGCTCTAGCTCCAATTAAATAACATTATGAAATGGCTCTAGCGCCAAATTAAATAACATTATTACATGGCACTAGCTCCAATTAAATAACATTATTAAATGGCTCTAGCTCCAATTAAATAAAATTATTAAATGGCACTAGCTCCAATTAAATAACATTATTAAATGGCTCTAGCTCCAATAAAATAACATTATTAAATGGCTCTAGCTCCAATTAAATAACATTATTAAATGGCACTAGTTCCAATTAAATATCATTATGAAATGGCTCTAGCTCCAATTAAATAACATTATTAAATGGCTCTAGCGCCAATTAAATAACATTATGAAATGGCTCTAGCTCCAATTAAATAACATTATTAAATGGCTCTAGCTCCAATTAAATAACATTATTAAATGGCTCTAGCTCCAATTAAATATCATTATTAAATGGCTCTAGCTCCAATTAAATAACATTATTAAATGGCTCTAGCTCCAATTAAATAACATTATTAAATGGCTCTAGCTCCAATTAAATATCATTATTAAATGGCTCTAGCTCCAATTAAATAACATTATTAAATGGCTCTAGCTCCAATTAAATATCATTATTAAATGGCTCTAGCTCCAATTAAATATCATTATTAAATGGCTCTAGCTCCAATTAAATAACATTATTAAATGGCTCTAGCTCCAATTAAATATCATTATTAAATGGCTCTAGCTCCAATTAAATAACATTATGAAATGGCTCTAGCTCCAATTAAATAACATTATTAAATGGCTCTAGCTCCAATTAAATAACATTATTAAATGGCTCTAGCTCCAATTAAATAACATTATTAAATGGCTCTAGCTCCAATTAAATAACATTATTAAATGGCTCTAGCTCCAATTAAATAACATTATTAAATGGCTCTAGCTCCAATTAAATAACATTATTAAATGGCTCTAGCTCCAATTAAATAACATTATTAAATGTCTCCAGCTCCAATTAAATATCATTATTAAATGGCTCTAGCTCCAATTAAATAACATTATTAAATGGCTCTAGCTCCAATTAAATATCATTATTAAATTGAACTAGCTCCAATTAAATATCATTATTAATGGCTCTAGCTCCAATTAAATAACATTATTAAATGGCACTAGCTCCAATTAAATATCACTATTAAATGGCTCTAGCTCCAATTAAATAACTTTATTAAAATGTCTCTAGCTCCAATTAAATAACATTATTAAATGGCTCTAGCTCCAATTAAATAACTTTATTAAAATGGCTCTAGCTCCAATTAAATAACATTATTAAATGGCTCTAGCTCCAATTAAATAACATTATTAAATGGCTCTAGCTCCAATTAAATAACATTATTAAATGGCACTAGCTCCAATTAAATAACATTATTAAATTACACTAGTTCCAATTAAATATCATTATTAAATGGCTCTAGCTCCAATTAAATAACATTATTAAATGGCACTAGCTCCAATTAAATAACATTATTAAATGGCACTAGCTCCAATTAAATAACATTATTAAATGGCTCTAGCTCCAATTAAATAACATTGTGAAATGGCTCTAGCGCCAATTAAATAACATTATTACATGGAACTAGCTCCAATTAAATAACATTATTAAATGGCTCTAGCTCCAATTAAATAACATTATGAAATGGCTCTAGCTCCAATTAAATAACATTATTAAATGGCTCTAGCTCCAATTAAATAACATTATTAAATGGCTCTAGCTCCAATTAAATAACATTATTAAATGGCACTAGCTCCAATTAAATAACATTATTAAATGGCTCTAGCTCCAATTAAATAACATTATTAAATGGCTCTAGCTCCAATTAAATAACATTATTAAATGACTCTAGCTCCAATTAAATAACATTATTAAATGGCTCTAGCTCCAATTAAATAACATTATTAAATGGCACTAGCTCCAATTAAATAACATTATTAAATGGCTCTAGCTCCAATTAAATAACATTATGAAATGGCTCTAGCTCCAATTAAATAACATTATTAAATGGAACTAGCTCCAATTAAATAACATTATTAAATGGCTCTAGCTTAAATTAAATAACATTATTAAATGGCTCTAGCTCCAATTAAATATCATTATTAAATGGCACTAGCTCCAATTAAATATCATTATTAAATGGCTCTAGCTCCAATTAAATAACATTATTAAATGGCACTAGCTCCAATTAAATAACATTATTAAATGGCTCTAGCTCCAATTAAATATCATTATTAAATTTGTTCGCATTAAATAACACGCGGCTAGATTACAAATTTTGCGTTATAAGTGAAAAAGCCTCATAACGCTGCTTTTTCACTACCACTGCTATTAAGGGCAATGCCCATCCAAATGCCCCTTTCAGGGCAATGGGGAGGTTAGGTTTCTTTAGATAGGATTTTATTTGGGGGGTTTGGTTGTGTTGGTGGTATGTTTTACTGTTGGGGGGTTGTTTGTATTTTGTTTACACGTAAAAGAGCTGATTTCTTTGGGGCAATGCACCGCAAAAGGCCCTTTTAAGGGCTATTGGCAGTTTTAGGCTAGGGGATTTTTTTTATTTTGGGTGGGGGGGGGCTTTTTATTTTGATTAGGTGTAATTAGTTTAAATATTTGAAAATTTATTTTTTATTTTGTGTAATTTAGTGATTTTTTTTTAAATGTAGTTAATTGTATTTAATTAATGTAATTTATTTAATTGTAGTGTAATGTTAGGTGTTAGGTTAGGCAGGTGTTAGGTGAGGCAGGTTAGGTTTTATTTTACAGGTAAATTTGTATTTATTTTAACTAGGTAGTTAGTAAATAGTTAATAACTATTTACTAACTAATCTACCTATTTAAAATAAATACAAACTTAGCTGTGAAATAAAAATAAACCCTAAGCTAGCTACAATGTAACTATTAGTTATACTGTAGCTAGCTTAGGGTTTATTTTATAGGTAAGTATTTAGTTTTAAACAGTAATTATTTAGTTAATGATAGTAATTTTTATTTAGATTTATTTTAATTATATTAAAGTTAGGGGTGTTAGGGTTAGACTTAGGTTTAGGGGTTAATATATTTATTTAGTGTTAGTGATGTGGGAGGCCAGAGGTTTAGGGGTTAATAACTTTAGTATAGTGGCGGCTGCAACGTTGGGGACGGCAGATTAGGGGTTAATAAATTTATGTAGGGGGCGACGACGTTGGGGGCAGCAGATTAGGGTTTAATAAGTGTAGGTAGGTGGCGGCGATGTTGGGGCGGCAGATAAGGGTTTAATAAGTGTAATGTAGGTGTCGGCGATGTCGGGGGCGGCAGATTAGGGGTGTTTAGACTCGGGGTTTATGTTAGGGTCCATTATTGCAGGTGCTAGGCTTTTATTTAGCCGGCTCTCCCCATTAATTTCTATGGGGAAATCGTGCACGAGCACGTAAAACGAGCTCAAAGCAGCGCTGGTATTTGTGTGCGGTATGGATAGGCTGACCATATTGCTGCTTTAAGAAGGGAAACATATGAAAAAAAACATATGTCAGGATTTTTATACAAAACATTTCTTTAAACAGCCCTGACTGTATTTTTCATATGTGTCCCTTTTTAAAGCGGCAATATGGTCACCCTAGGTATGGAGCTCAACTCCCCCATATTGCCTGCTAACGCCGGGTTTTTGCAAACCTGTAATAGCAGCGCTATTAAAGGTGAGCGGTGGAAATAACTTGCCGCTCATAACGCAAAACTAGTAATCTGGCCGACTGTTATCCAACACTTGCTTTTACTAAATAAAACTGTTACGCGGCTCAAGCTTCCATTAAACCCCACTTGCTCTTCTGTAACCACACTATTAAACCCCACTAATACCCGGCACTTGCTCTCATTAAACCCCACTGTTACCCGTATTTTGCTCTCATTTAACCCCACTGTAACCTGACAATTGTTCTCATATAATAGTACTGTTTCAAGACACTCATTTCTTACCTGGCCCTTTTCCAGTGGCCCCATAGTGACTGAGTGACAGCTGAATGCCACTCTGGAGAGTTGCTGTGAATGAGCCAAACTCACTGACGCATCTCCTTTTCTTTCCTAGATGAGAGGAGTAGGATTAGCAAACAGGATGTCACTGCGGTCCTCAAGCTGAATGAAAATATTTCAGTAGGCGTCTTAGGCCTATTATTACCTATCACGGCTTCCCAGAATAAATACATAATGCTCAACACCAATTGCTAATAAGCTCCTTTATGTTTATTCTGCTAATGCATGTACGGTACTTAATTCAGATAATAACCTCACTCCTAATCTTACTGAGACATTAGTGAATTAACTTAATGAAAACAGCGATGACAATTTAGTACATGATCATTTCCTGTCTTTTGATTCTGTGGGGCATATTTATCATTGTGCGAGCGGACATGATACGAAGTAGCGTATCATGTCCGCCGCACATCAGTAAATGCTGACAGCATATGCTGTTGGCATTTATCATTGCACCAGCAATTCTTGTGTACTGCTGGTGCAATGCCGCCCCCTGCAAATTTGCAGCCAATCAGCCGTTAGCAGCAGGTGTCAATCAACCCGATCGTATTGGCGGACAAGTTATGGAGCAGCGGTCTTTAGCTTGATAAATATGCCCCTGTGACTGCTACACATTGTGTTACGTTTTTAAAGTTTTTTTTCTCCCTTTTAATTATTGAAATAAACTTTTATTACAGGAGGTTTTGGGATCATTGTTGGGATATTTCAGTTTGAAATCAGCCTCTTAGGTCATTGTCAATATATTGGGGATCGAGCAACAGACTTAAAAAGACAATTTTTAATTTTCTTCTATTATCAAATTTGCTTTGTACTCTTGGTATCCTTTGTTGCAAGACATACCTAGGTAGGTTTAGAAGCAGCAATGCACTACTGGGCACTAGATGCTGATTGGTGGCTGCACATATATGCCTCTTGTTAATGGCTCACCAGGTGTGTTCAGATAGTGCCCAGTAGTGCACTGCTGCTCCATCAACAAAGGATAACAAAATAATTAAGCAAATTTGAACACAGATGTAAATTGGAAATTCGATTAAAATGATGTGTTATATCTGAATCATGAAAGAAAAAATGTGCGTTTTATGTCCCCTCAAAGGGACACTCAAGTCAAAATTAAACTTTCATGATTCAGACAGAGCAGGAAATTTCAAACACTTTCCAATTTACTTCTATTAACAAAATATATTTTTATATTTACACTTTTTGAGTCACCAGCTCCTACTGAGCATGTGCAAGACATTCACAGAATATATACGTATATGCTTTAGTGATTGGCTGATGGCTGTCACATGATACAGGAGTGGAAATAGACATAACTGAAATTTGTCAGAAAAAAAAAAAATCTACTACTCATTTGAAGTTCAGACTAAGGGGCCGATTTATCAATGTCTGTCCGACATGATACGCTGTCTGTATCATGTCCGACAGGCATCGCTGAATGACAACCGAATACGCTGTCTGTATCATGTCCGACAGACATCGCTGAATGACAACCGCATACGCTGTACCGTATCATGTCCGACAGACATCGCTGAATGCCAACCCCATACGCTGTACCGTATCATGTCCGACAGACATCGCTGAATGCCAACCGCATACGCTGTACTGTATCATGTCCGACAGACATCGCTGAATGCCAATCGCATACGCTGTACTGTATCATGTCCGACAGACATCGCTGAATGCCAACCGCATACGCTGTACTGTATCATGTCCGACAGACATCGCTGAATGCCAATCGCATACGCTGTACTGTATCATGTCCGACAGACATCGCTGAATGCCAACCGCATACGCTGTACTGTATCATGTCCGACAGACATCGCTGAATGCCAACCGCATACGCTGTACTGTATCATGTCCGACAGACATCGCTGAATGCCAACCGCATACGCTGTACTCTATCATGTCCGGCAGACATTGCTGAATGCCAACCGCATACGCTGTACTGTATCATGTCCGGCAGACATCGCTGAATGCCAACCGCATACGCTGTACTGTATCATGTCCGACAGACATCGCTGAATGCCAACCGCATACGCTGTACTGTATCATGTCCGACAGACATCGCTGAATGCCAACCGCATACGCTGTACTGTATCATGTCCGACAGACATCGCTGAATGCCAACCGCATACGCTGTACTGTATCATGTCCGACAGACATCGCTGAATGCCAACTGCATATGCTGTACTGTATCATGTCCGACAGACATCGCTGAATGCCAACCGCATACGCTGTAGGCATTTAACATTGCACAAGCAGTTCTGTGAACTGCTTGTGCAATGCCGCCCCCTGCAGATTTGCAGCCGCTGGCAGGGGGTTTCAATAAACCCGATCTTATAGGATCGGGCGGATTGATGTCCGCAGCCTCAGAGGCAGGGGACCAGTTAAGGAGCAGCGGTCTTAAGACAGCTGCTGTTTCTGACGAGCCTGAAGGCTCGCGCGGAAACAGGGACATCAGGGGCCCTTGGTAAATTAGCCCCTATGTGCTATTGCATTGTCTTTTTATCATGTATGTGTTTATTATGCAAATCTACTGTATTTACTGGTTCTTTAAGTCTCCTCAGTCCTGAATCCCTTTTGGTCACTGAATTAGTTCCTTAATGCAGCAAGGCTAAAAAGGTAAAATGTAAAAACCACCTGCAGCAAACATTCAGTGTTGCACTGAAGAAGAAAACGTGCACGTTATGTATGAAAACAAACGCATGCAAGAGCCTGAGAGGTGAATGGTTTATTAGTTACTACCGGATTTCTTTAACTTGTGTTAATATGGCTGTATGTGCCTAAACTGAGTACACCTGCAGCTGCTGATAATAACAGAGCCAGAGAGGTGAATGGTTTATTAGTTACTACCGGATTTGTTTAACTTGTGTTAATATGGCTGTATGTGCCTAAACTGAGTACACCTGCAGCTGCTGATAATAACAGAGCCTGAGAGGTGAATGGTTAATTAGTTACTACCGGATTTGTTTAACTTGTGTTAATATGGCTGTATGTGCCTAAACTGAGTACACCTGCAGTTGCTGATAATAACAGAGCCTGAGAGGTGAATGGTTTATTAGTTACTACCGGATTTCTTTAACTTGTGTTAATATGGCTGTATGTGCCTAAACTGAGTACACCTGCAGTTGCTGATAATAACAGAGCCTGAGAGGTGAATGGTTTATTAGTTACTACTGGATTTCTTTAACTTGTGTTAATATGGCTGTATGTGCCTAAACTGAGTACACCTGCAGCTGCTGATAATAACAGAGCCAGAGAGGTGAATGGTTTATTAGTTACTACCGGATTTGTTTAACTTGTGTTAATATGGCTGTATGTGCCTAAACTGAGTACACCTGCAGTTGCTGATAATAACAGAGCCTGAGAGGTGAATGGTTTATTAGTTACTACCGGATTTCTTTAACTTGTGTTAATATGGCTGTATGTGCCTAAACTGAGTACACCTGCAGCTGCTGATAATAACAGAGCCTGAGAGGTGAATGGTTTATTAGTTACTACCGGGTTTGTTTAACTTGTGTTAATATGGCTGTATGTGCCTAAACTGAGTACACCTGCAGCTGCTGATAATAACAGAGCCTGAGAGGTGAATGGTTTATTAGTTACTACCGGGTTTGTTTAACTTGTGATAATATGGCTGTATGTGCCTAAACTGAGTACACCTGCAGCTGCTGATAATAACAGAGCCTGAGAGGTGAATGGTTTATTAGTTACTACCGGGTTTGTTTAACTTGTGTTAATATGGCTGTATGTGCCTAAACTGAGTACACCTGCAGCTGCTGATAATAACAGAGCCAGAGAGGTGAATGGTTTATTAGTTACTACCGGATTTCTTTAACTTGTGTTAATATGGCTGTATGTGCCTAAACTGAGTACACCTGCAGCTGCTGATAATAACAGAGCCTGAGAGGTGAATGGTTTATTAGTTACTACTGGATTTGTTTAACTTGTGTTAATATGGCTGTATGTGCCTAAACTGAGTACACCTGCAGCTGCTGATAATAACAGAGCCTGAGAGGTGAATGGTTTATTAGTTACTACCGGGTTTGTTTAACTTGTGTTAATATGGCTGTATGTGCCTAAACTGATTACACCTGCAGCTGCTGATAATAACAGAGCCTGAGAGGTGAATGGTTTATTAGTTACTACCGGATTTGTTTAACTTGTGTTAATATGGCTGTATGTGCCTAAACTGAGTACACCTGCAGCTGCTGATAATAACAGAGCCTGAGAGGTGAATGGTTTATTAGTTACTACCGGATTTCTTTAACTTGTGTTAATATGGCTGTATGTGCCTAAACTGATTACACCTGCAGCTGCTGATAATAACAGAGCCTGAGAGGTGAATGGTTTATTAGTTACTACTGGATTTCTTTAACTTGTGTTAATATGGCTGTATGTGCCTAAACTGAGTACACCTGCAGCTGCTGATAATAACAGAGCCTGAGAGGTGAATGGTTTATTAGTTACTACCGGGTTTGTTTAACTTGTGTTAATATGGCTGTATGTGCCTAAACTGAGTACACCTGCAGCTGCTGATAATAACAGAGCCAGAGAGGTGAATGGTTTATTAGTTACTACCGGATTTGTTTAACTTGTGTTAATATGGCTGTATGTGCCTAAACTGAGTACACCTGCAGCTGCTGATAATAACAGAGCCTGAGAGGTGAATGGTTTATTAGTTACTACCGGGTTTGTTTAACTTGTGTTAATATGGCTGTATGTGCCTAAACTGATTACACCTGCAGCTGCTGATAATAACAGAGCCTGAGAGGTGAATGGTTTATTAGTTACTACCGGGTTTCTTTAACTTGTGTTAATATGGCTGTATGTGCCTAAACTGAGTACACCTGCAGCTGCTGATAATAACAGAGCCTGAGAAGTGAATGGTTTATTAGTTACTACCGGATTTCTTTAACTTGTGTTAATATGGCTGTATGTGCCTAAACTGATTACACCTGCAGCTGCTGATAATAACAGAGCCTGAGAGGTGAATGGTTTATTAGTTACTACCGGGTTTCTTTAACTTGTGTTAATATGGCTGTATGTGCCTAAACTGAGTACACCTGCAGCTGCTGATAATAACAGAGCCTGAGAGGTGAATGGTTTATTAGTTACTACCGGGTTTGTTTAACTTGTGTTAATATGGCTGTATGTGCCTAAACTGAGTACACCTGCAGCTGCTGATAATAACAGAGCCTGAGAGGTGAATGGTTTATTAGTTACTACCGGATTTGTTTAACTTGTGTTAATATGGCTGTATGTGCCTAAACTGATTACACCTGCAGCTGCTGATAATAACAGAGCCTGAGAGGTGAATGGTTTATTAGTTACTACCGGATTTCTTTAACTTGTGTTAATATGGCTGTATGTGCCTAAACTGATTACACCTGCAGCTGCTGATAATAACAGAGCCTGAGAGGTGAATGGTTTATTAGTTACTACTGGATTTCTTTAACTTGTGTTAATATGGCTGTATGTGCCTAAACTGAGTACACCTGCAGCTGCTGATAATAACAGAGCCAGAGAGGTGAATGGTTTATTAGTTACTACCGGATTTGTTTAACTTGTGTTAATATGGCTGTATGTGCCTAAACTGAGTACACCTGCAGCTGCTGATAATAACAGAGCCTGAGAGGTGAATGGTTTATTAGTTACTACCGGGTTTGTTTAACTTGTGTTAATATGGCTGTATGTGCCTAAACTGATTACACCTGCAGCTGCTGATAATAACAGAGCCTGAGAGGTGAATGGTTTATTAGTTACTACCGGGTTTCTTTAACTTGTGTTAATATGGCTGTATGTGCCTAAACTGAGTACACCTGCAGCTGCTGATAATAACAGAGCCTGAGAAGTGAATGGTTTATTAGTTACTACCGGATTTCTTTAACTTGTGTTAATATGGCTGTATGTGCCTAAACTGATTACACCTGCAGCTGCTGATAATAACAGAGCCTGAGAGGTGAATGGTTTATTAGTTACTACCGGGTTTCTTTAACTTGTGTTAATATGGCTGTATGTGCCTAAACTGAGTACACCTGCAGCTGCTGATAATAACAGAGCCTGAGAGGTGAATGGTTTATTAGTTACTACCGGGTTTGTTTAACTTGTGTTAATATGGCTGTATGTGCCTAAACTGAGTACACCTGCAGCTGCTGATAATAACAGAGCCTGAGAGGTGAATGGTTTATTAGTTACTACCGGATTTGTTTAACTTGTGTTAATATGGCTGTATGTGCCTAAACTGATTACACCTGCAGCTGCTGATAATAACAGAGCCTGAGAGGTGAATGGTTTATTAGTTACTACCGGATTTCTTTAACTTGTGTTAATATGGCTGTATGTGCCTAAACTGATTACACCTGCAGCTGCTGATAATAACAGAGCCTGAGAGGTGAATGGTTTATTAGTTACTACTGGATTTCTTTAACTTGTGTTAATATGGCTGTATGTGCCTAAACTGAGTACACCTGCAGCTGCTGATAATAACAGAGCCTGAGAGGTGAATGGTTTATTAGTTACTACCGGGTTTGTTTAACTTGTGTTAATATGGCTGTATGTGCCTAAACTGAGTACACCTGCAGCTGCTGATAATAACAGAGCCAGAGAGGTGAATGGTTTATTAGTTACTACCGGATTTGTTTAACTTGTGTTAATATGGCTGTATGTGCCTAAACTGAGTACACCTGCAGCTGCTGATAATAACAGAGCCTGAGAGGTGAATGGTTTATTAGTTACTACCGGGTTTGTTTAACTTGTGTTAATATGGCTGTATGTGCCTAAACTGATTACACCTGCAGCTGCTGATAATAACAGAGCCTGAGAGGTGAATGGTTTATTAGTTACTACCGGGTTTCTTTAACTTGTGTTAATATGGCTGTATGTGCCTAAACTGAGTACACCTGCAGCTGCTGATAATAACAGAGCCTGAGAAGTGAATGGTTTATTAGTTACTACCGGATTTCTTTAACTTGTGTTAATATGGCTGTATGTGCCTAAACTGATTACACCTGCAGCTGCTGATAATAACAGAGCCTGAGAGGTGAATGGTTTATTAGTTACTACCGGGTTTCTTTAACTTGTGTTAATATGGCTGTATGTGCCTAAACTGAGTACACCTGCAGCTGCTGATAATAACAGAGCCTGAGAGGTGAATGGTTTATTAGTTACTACCGGGTTTGTTTAACTTGTGTTAATATGGCTGTATGTGCCTAAACTGAGTACACCTGCAGCTGCTGATAATAACAGAGCCTGAGAGGTGAATGGTTTATTAGTTACTACCGGATTTGTTTAACTTGTGTTAATATGGCTGTATGTGCCTAAACTGAGTACACCTGCAGCTGCTGATAATAACAAAGCTATTTCCTGCTCACTTCTCATTTACATTCCGCAAATGGAATCAGTTTTCAAAATGATCTGGATTACAAATATGTAATGTGAGTTGCCCAGTTTTTCCTGCTTCCGCTGAGTTTGGTATTTAGTCAACCTGATTTAAGGCTAGACGACGAGCTAACTTTTGTGTGCAAGCAATATTGTGTGGTTGTTTTTTTTTTCCATGCAACGGAAATATTGCTAATTTTTTTAAGTAAATGTGATCGCGAGAGCGCATTTGCATTTTATGCTCATTGGTTAAGTGCGACTGAAGACAACATAAATTCATATACAATTACAGTTACACTCATATAAACACTGTCTGATAAAAAGTATTCATACAAATTTTAAAAAAAAGCTATAAGGGTTCAAAGATACTGTATATGGTGTATGACAAGGTGTTCGAATGCAAAGGGTTATAATGTATATATACATGTCTAAATATGTGTATGTATGTATGTGTGTATATATATATATATATAAAGAAAACCAAAAGGGGGATGTGAGGAAGCCAAACACCTATACAGTAGTGCTGTGAACAGTCCCGTATCAAATATACTACTGGATAATACCTATAGCATACCCAGAGTGGTTGGTGGTAAATGCAGTCCCTTAATGATCATCCGTTACTTGCAAGTGTATACAATAAAGTGTGCTGACGATACAGTCTCACTTCTTATTCGGGAGCCCAGAGGATATCCTCCATGGGAAGCCGTCCGTCAGCTATGTTCCGTCGGCACTCTTTGTCAGCTACACTTATTCAAACAGCCGCTGTTGTTTTGTCTCACCGGATCTTTTCCAGAGGCGCCGTGAATACACACCCACCAGGGGGCGTGTCCAAGTTTCCACAGGACGATCCTCCAACCAGGTCCTTCAAGCGGCAATTGCGGTTAGCATCATACCGGGTTTTCACCAATCAGAGCTGTTGCTCAGAGCCGCACCTCCTTAGCAGCGACACCAAGGCTCCGTGCAATAGTAACACTTATCCCAGCTCCGAAATCTTCTCAACTTACTCCGGGGATATACAGGACAGCACTCAGGCAGGAATACTAGCGTTTAAAGGCAAAGGAATCCACCAAACAAAGAGAACAAGAGCGCTAGTATAGTATATATAAAACATTACCTTTATTGGTTATTTTAAAATCGGACAAACAGTCATTATTCAACGAATAGAGGTGGGGTACCTCTGGCTGGCAGGCTTACGCGTTTCGGCGGAGCCGTAATCATAGCATACAGGTGCCAGCCAGAGGTACCCCACCTCTATTCGTTGAATAATGACTGTTTGTCCGATTTTAAAATAACCAATAATGGTTATGTTTTATATATACTATACTAGCGCTCTTGTTCTCTTTGTTTGGTGGATATATATATATATATATATATATATATATATAGTTATATAAATTTACAATAAAAATAACATAGTCCGGTAAGCGAAGAACATTGGAATGCAAAATATTCATAACTGCTGTCTGGTTAGCACACGAGCAATAGGTGTTAGGTTTTTTTCTTCTGAGTTCTCCATTGACTTCTATGGAGAATATTCTATGAGAATATGTTAACACGATCGAGATGGTGCAAAGCCTGGAAGTTAACGTGCGTCGGGTTTCGCTCTCGCGCAAAAATTATTTTCAACTTGTAATACACACACAACCTGACACGTGCAAAAAGATTACTTGCAGCAAAGTTAATGCTCGTACGGGAGCACTAAATAGTGCACCACTTGTAATCTAGCCCTTAGACGGTATGTTGCAGAGACAGTGAGAAATAATATCAGCAGCCACAAGGGTTTTATTGCAGAAACAAATGCTTTTTAAATTAAGATTTACACTTGTACAGAGGAGTTTGCTCACATACCTGGCTCCTCTGCCTGTGTCACGTTCTCTGGATCATTACTCTTGGACTTCTTTGGGTTTGTTATGTGGATCAAGAAGCTGTGTCCGTCCTTTAATAACTTCATTTTCACAAAGTATGAGCCTGGAAGAAACAGAGGTGAACCAGGAGAGGAAAGACAATGTGTTTATAGCTATCAGGTTAGTTTGGGACAGACTGCGAGGTTCATCACCCGTGTAAAACACACACGCTGAACAAACTGATTAGGACAAAGACTGCAGGTGCAAGCACAAAGCTTTATCTGCTTTAATTACTATGGCTAGGGTTCACATAGAGAGTACAATTTACATAAAATGTCCAATTAACTTCTAGTATTAAATTTACATGGTTCTCTTGGTATAGTTTGCTGAAGAGCATACCTTGGTAGGTTTAGTTGTGTTACACTATAAGACAACAGGTTCCCTAAAATAGATATGCTCTTCAACAAAGCATACCAAGAGAACAAAGTAATTTTGGCTATAGAAGTAATTGGTCTACTTAGTCCTTTCTCGTGATTGCCTCTATAGTCCATTCCTACAACTGTATTTATCTTCAAACTTTTTCACTTTTGCACCTCTAACATAACAGTGCATACTATGAGCCCCATTTATGAAGTTGAGGATGCAGCTTTGGGACAAGAGTGTTTCAGGATTGTGCAAGGGGGCTTCAAATGCAAGTTACATTAGTCTCTCCACCACCTCAAAGCTCACGGACTTAAATCATCCCAATCTGATCAGGATGGTGGACAAGCCCTGCTCTAGAGCAATTGCTTGTGTAATGTTAAATGTTACAACAATGTTAGAGAGACAAGGTTCCCAAGAGCAAACCTTGTCCATCCAGAATTTAATAAATTGGACCCTTTGACTCCACTATTCCCTCTGACTGTCTCTCATTACCTCTTTCACTCTCTACAAATATCCATCTCTTGGGTCACTTTCTTGCTCCTTGATTAACATCTCTACCTTTTTTATGGTAGCACTTTCCTTCCCAAAGCCATATGTCTCAGCTTTCTTCCGCCTGGGGTCTTTTCCCCTAGCAATATCTCCACACTTCCTTCTCTCATTTTTCTTTTTCCTTGGCTGTATTTTGACTCTTCCTTCTATTGGTACCAATTCTATCTCAGGGCCAAATGATCTAAAGCTCATCATAATATTGTTAAGCTATCCACAATTTCATCAGTGCATGTGCAATGTCTAAAGTGTTTCCAAATCGTGTGTGAAGAATCATTCACAAAGAGGTGTCTGTAGCCTTCACTGTGTGATGAGTGGGTTCTCTACTATGTACGGAGTGTTCCATAATACAGTCTCACCATGTGCAGGGAGGGTTAGTGTTTCTTAAGATTCTGCATTTCATAAACCGTCTGTACATTACTGCTGCAATATACAATCCTCCTGATGTAAGAAATGCAAATCACTTATACAATATCTCTTTAGCAGTTCCATGCCAGTCGGGTTAGCTATTATAAACCTCCTTGTGTATTAAAAGTAAATAATAATAAAGCACTGCATAAAAATAATAAAAATAGCTTCCCCTTCGGTAATAATACATTTGAAAAATGTATGTTGCACTCAGACACAAAGGAGCAGTTGAATAATTTAAAAAAAGAGAGGGAAATAGCCCAGCTAATAACTGTAACTGCCATGCTAAGTCAGTGGACAAACACATAAAATTCACAAAGAGATTCCCCTCACATTGCCAAACAGTTAAATCGCTTTTACTGTGTATATAACAGAGGGTATATGGTAGCATTGAGATGTAACCCAGGTGAATAAGCGGAATAGTAAATAGAAGTAGAAGCTATTACCACATAATGAACAAAAACGGCTATTACCACGTAATGAACAAAAACGGCTATTACCACGTAATGAACAAAAACGGCTATTACCACGTAATGAACAAAAACGGCTATTACCACATAATAAACAAAAACGGCTATTACCACGTAATGAACAAAAACGGCTATTACCACATAATGAACAAAAACAGCTATTACCACGTAATGAACAAAAACGGCTATTACCACATAATGAACAAAAACGGCTATTACCACGTAATGAACAAAAACGGCTATTACCACATAATGAACAAAAACGGCTATTACCACCTAATGAACAAAAACGGCTATTACCACATAATGAACAAAAACGGCTATTGCCACGTAATGAACAAAAACAGCTATTACCACATAATGAACAAAAACGGCTATTACCACATAATGAACAAAAACGGCTATTACCACGTAATGAACAAAAACAGCTATTACCACATAATGAACAAAAACGGCTACTACCACATAATGAACAAAAACGGCTACTACCACATAATGAAACAAAAGTTCAAAAAAGAATATAGTTGTCTCAGATGATAGTGCAGATGGTTAACACTTTTCAATATATTTGTGTGAAAAAAACAGAATTTATGCTTACCTGATAAATTACTTTCTCTTGCGGTGTATCCAGTCCACGGATTCATCCTTACTTGTGGGATATTCTCCTTCCCTACAGGAAGTGGCAAAGAGAGCACACAGCAGAGCTGTCCATATAGCTCCCCCCCTAGCTCCACCCCCCAGTCATTCGACCAAAGGTTAAGAAGCCAAAGGAGAAACCATAGGGTGCAGTGGTGAATGTAGTTTAAACAAAAGATTTTTTACCTGACTTAATTGCCAGGGCGAGCCGTGGACTGGATACACCGCAAGAGAAAGTAATTTATCAGGTAAGCATAAATTCTGTTATCTCTTGCAAGGTGTATCCAGTCCACGGATTCATCCTTACTTGTGGGATACCAATACCAAAGCTTTAGGACACGGATGAAGGGAGGGAACAAGACAGGTACCTTAAACGGAAGGCACCACTGCTTGCAAAACCTTTCTCCCAAAAATAGCCTCCGAAGAAGCAAAAGTATCGAATTTATAAAATTTGGCAAAAGTATGCAGTGAAGACCAAGTCGCTGCCTTACAAATCTGTTCAACAGAAGCCTCATTTTTGAAAGCCCATGTGGAAGCCACTGCTCTGGTAGAATGAGCAGTAATTCTTTCAGGAGGCTGCTGGCCAGCAGTCTCATAGGCCAAACGGATGATGCTTTTCAGCCAAAAGGAAAGAGGAGGTAGCAGTCGCTTTCGTTTCTCTCCTCTTACCAGAATAGATAACAAACAAAGAAAATGTTTGTCTGAAATCCTTAGTTGCTTGAAAATAGAACTTTAAAGCACGAACTACATCAAGATTATGCAAAAGACGTTCCTTCTTCGAAGATGGGTTAGGACACAGAGAAGGAACAACTATTTCCTGGTTAATATTCTTGTTAGAAACAACTTTAGGAAGAAAACCAGGTTTGGTACGCAAAACTACCTTATCTGCGTGGAACACCAGATAAGGTGAATCACACTGTAAGGCAGATAATTCTGAGACTCTTCGAGCAGAAGAGATAGCTACCAAAAACAAAACTTTCCAAGATAACAACTTAATATCTATGGAATGTAAAGGTTCAAACGGAACCCCTTGAAGAACTGAAAGAACTAGATTTAGACTCCATGGCGGAGCCACAGGTTTATAGACAGGCTTGATTCTGACTAAAGCCTGTGCAAATGCTTGAACGTCCGGTACCTCTGCCAGACGCTACTGCAAAAGGATAGACAGAGCAGATATCTGTCCCTTTAAAGAACTAGCCGACAATCCTTTCTCCAAACCGTCTTGGAGAAAAGACAATATCCTGGGAATCCTAATCTTACTCCATGAGTAACCCTTGGATTCACACCAACAAAGATATTTCCACCATATCTCATGGTAGACCTTCCTGGTGACAGGCTTTCTAGCCTGGAGTATCTATAACTGACTCAGAAAAACCACGCTTTGAAAGAATTAAGCGTTCAATCTCCAAGCAGTCAGACGTAGAGAAACTAGATTTGGATGCTTGAACGGACCCTATATTAGAAGGTCCTGCCTCATTGGCAGTGTCCATGGTGGGACAGATGACATGTCCACTAGGTCTGCATACCAAGTCCTGCGTGGCCACGCAGGCGCTATCAAAATCACTGACGCCTTCTCCTGCTTGATTCTGGCGATCAGACGAGGGAGAAGAGGAAACGGTGGGAAAACATAAGCCAGATTGAAGGACCAAGGCGCTACTAGAGCATCTATCAATGCTGCCTTGGGGTCCCGGGACCTGGATCCGTAGAGAGGAAGCTTGGAGTTCTGACGGGACGCCATCAGGTCCAACTCTGAAATGCCCCATAGCTGAGTCAGCTGGGCAAATACCTCCGGGTGGAGTTCCCACTCCCCCGGGTGAAAAGTCTGACGACTTAGAAAATCCGCCTCCCAGTTGTCTACACCTGGGATGTGAATTGCTGATAGATGGCAGGAGAGGGCCTCCGCCCAACTGATTATTTTGGTTACTTCCCTCATCGCTAGAGAACTCTTTGTTCCCCCCTAATGATTGATGTAAGCTACAGTCGTAATGTTGTCCGACTGAAATCTTATGAATTTGGCCGCAGCTAGGTGAGGCCATGCCTGAAGCGCGTTGAATATCGCCCTCAGTTTGCGCTACAGATGGCCGAGGAATGGAATGAAGAACTCGGCAAGTAGTTAAAAGTTTCAACTTTCTGACCTCCGTCAGAAATATTTTCATTTCTACCGAATCTATTGGTGTTCCTAGGAAGGGAACCCTTGTGAGTGGGGACAGGGAACTCTTTTTGATGTTCACCTTCCACCCGTGAGACCTTAGAAAGGCCAATACAATCTCTGTGAGAGCCTTGGCTCTGTGAAAGGACAGCGCCTGAATTAAGATGTCGTCCAAATAAGGCGCCACTGCTATGCCCCGCGGTCTTAGAACCGCCAGAAGGGACCCTAGCACCTTTGTGAAAATTCTGGGAGCAGTGGCTAAGCCGAATGGAAGAGCCACAAACTGGTAATGCTTGTCTAGAAAAGCGAACCAGAGGAACCGATGATGATCTTTGTGGATTGGGATATGCAGGTACGCATCCTTTAGATCCACGGTAGTCATATATTGACCTTCCTGGATCATAGGTAAGATTCTCCGAATGGTCTCCATCTTGAATGATGAGACTCTGAGGAATTTGTTTAGAAATTTGAGATCCAGGATTGGTCTGAAAGTTCCTTCTTTTTTGGGAACCACAAACAGGTTTGAGTAAAACCCCAGCCCTTGTTCCGCAATTGGAACTGGGTGGATCACTCCCATTGTATGTAGGTCTTCTACACAGCGTAAGAATGCCTCTTTCTTTGTCGTGTCTGTAGACAGACGAGAAATATGGAGCCTTCCCCTTGGAGGGGAGTCCTTGATTCTAGAAGATATCCCTGGGTAACAATCTCTAAAGCCCAGGGATTGAGAACATCTCTTGCCCAGGCCTGAGCGAAGAGAGAAAGTCTGCCCCCTACTAGATCCGTTTCCGGATCGGGGGCTACCCCATCATGCTGTCTTGGTAGCAGCTGCAGGCTTTTTGGCCTGTTTACCCTTGTTCCAGCCCTGATAAGGCTTCCAGGTTGCCTTGGGCTGTGAAGCGTTACCCTCTTGCTTTGCAGCTGTAGAGGCTGAAGCGGGACCGCTCCTGAAATTACGAAAGGAACGAAAATTAGCTTTGTTTTTAGCCTTAAAAGGCTTGTCCTGGGGGAGAGCATGGCCTTTTCCCCCGGTGATTTCTGAAATAATCTCTTTCAATTCTGGCCCGAAAAGGGTCTTTCCCTTGAAAGGGATATTTAACAATTTGGATTTTGACGACACATCGGCCGACCATGACTTGAGCCAAAGCGCTCTGCGTGCCATAATGGCGAAGCCTGAATTTTTTGCCGCCAACTTAGCTGATTGCAAAGCGGCATCTGTGATAAATGAATTAGCCAGCTCTAGAGCCTTAATTCTATCCATACTTTCGTCATATGAGGTCTCCGTCTGGAGCGACTCCTCCAGCGCCTCAAACCAGAAAGCCGCTGCAGTAGTTACAGGAACAATGCAGGCAATAGGTTGGAGAAGAAAGCCTTGTTGAACCAAGATTTTCTTAAGTAAACCTTCTAACTTTTTATCCATAGGATCTTTAAAAGCACAACTGTCTTCAATTGGTATGGTTGTGCGCTTAGCAAGTGTCGAAACAGCCCCCTCTACGTTAGGGACCGTCTGCCACGAGTCCCGCCTAGGGTCAGTTATGGGGAACATTTTCTTAAAAATAGGTGGGGGGACAAAAGGGACACCTGGTCTATCCCACTCCCTAGTAACAATATCCGCAACCCTCTTAGGGATCGGAAATGCATCAGTGTATACAGGAACCTCTAGGTACTTGTCCATTTTACACAACTTCTCTGGGACCACCATAGGGTCACAATCCTCCAGAGTAGCTAATACCTCCCTGAGCAAAATGCGGAGGTGTTCCAATTTAAATGTAAATGCTAATGAATCTGACTCTGCCCAATGAGAAACTTTTCCTGAATCGGAAATTTCTCCCTCAGACATCAAATCCCTCACCTCCATTTCAGAGCGTTGTGAGGGTACATCAGATAAGGCTACCAAGCTTCAGACTGCTCATAATCTGTTCTTAAAACAGAGCTATCACGCTTTGTAGGAAAAACTGGCAGTTTGGATAGAAAGGCCGCAAGGGAATTATCCATAACTGTCGCTAGTTGTTGCAATGTAATAGGGGCAGACGCACTAGAGGCACTAAGCGTCGCTTGCGCGGGCGTAACTGGTTGTGACACATGGGGAGAGGTAGACGGACTATCCTCATTACCTTCAGTCTGAGAATCATCTTGGGCCACATTTTTATGTGCAACAATATGATCTTTAAAGTGTGTAGACACATTAGTGCAATTGGGACACATTCTGAGAGGGGGTTTCACCATGGCTTCAAAACACATTGAACAAGGATTTTCCTTAGTGTCAGACATGTTTAACAGACTAGTAGCATACACAAGCAAGCTTGGAAAACACTTTAATCAAATAAAAAACACAATTTGAAAAAAACGTTACTGTGCCTTTAAGAAATAAAAAGAGCACACAATTTTACAAAACAGTGAAAAATTTCCTTTTGAAATTTTCACAGTATGTACCTAAGGCTTAAATAAGATTGCACAGCAAGTTTCAGAACGATTAACCCCTTAATGCCCAAACCGGAGCAGCCTAAAGCCATCAACCGGTTAACAAACTACAGCACCTTGCTACAGCTTACAGCTGTGGCCCTACCTGCCCTTAGGGATCAGTTTTGGGGAAATAAAGCTTCTTCTAGGCCCTCAATCAGCAGCTGGACCCTCCATGTGAAGCAGCATAAAACAGTCTCTCAATTCTAAGTGCGCATCTGAGGCGCGAAATTAGGCCTCTCCCACTCCACTCCGGAGTTGTGAGGCCTACAAAAATCCCTTCTAAGTGACTAAATTTATGCCATGTGGATAATAACCCCAGTAAAACACTCCAAAGTGCCTAAAAACATAATTTATGCTTACCTGATAAATTCCTTTCTCCTGTAGTGTGGTCAGTCCACGGGTCATCATTACTTCTGGGATATTAACTCCTCCCCAACAGGAAGTGCAAGAGGATCACCCAGCAGAGCTGCTATATAGCTCCTCCCCTCTACGTCACACCCAGTCATTCGACCGAGAACCAACGAGAAAGGAGAAGCTAAAGGGTGCAGTGGTGACTGGAGTATAATTTAAAAATTTAGACCTGCCATAAAAAACAGGGCGGGCCGTGGACTGACCACACTACAGGAGAAAGGAATTTATCAGGTAAGCATAAATTATGTTTTCTCCTGTTAAGTGTGGTCAGTCCACGGGTCATCATTACTTCTGGGATACCAATACCAAAGCTAAAGTACACGGATGACGGGAGGGACAGGCAGGATCTTATATGGAAGGAACCACTGCCTGAAGAACCTTTCTCCCAAAAACAGCCTCCGAAGAAGCAAAAGTGTCAAATTTGTAAAATTTGAAAAAAGTATGAAGAGAAGACCAAGTTGCAGCCTTGCAAATCTGTTCAACAGAGGCCTCATTCTTAAAGGCCCAAGTGGAAGCCACAGCTCTAGTAGAATGAGCTGTAATTCTTTCAGGAGGCTACTGTCCAGCAGTCTCATAAGCTAAACGTATTATGCTACGAAGCCAAAAAGAGAGAGAGGTAGCAGAAGCTTTTTGACCTCTCCTCTGACCAGAATAAACGACAAACAGGGAAGACGTTTGTCGAAAATCTTTAGTTGCCTGTAAATAAAATTTCAGGGCACGGACTACATCTAGATTGTGCAGAAGACGTTCCTTCTTTGAAGAAGGATTAGGACACAAGGATGGAACAACAATCTCTTGATTGATATTCCTGTCAGTGACCACCTTAGGTAAGAACCCAGGTTTAGTACGCAGAACTACCTTGTCTGAATGAAAAATCAGATAAGGAGAATCACAATGTAAGGCAGATAACTCAGAGACTCTCCGAGCCGAGGAAATAGCCATTAAAAACAGAACTTTCCAAGATAACAATTTGATATCAATGGAATGAAGGGGTTCAAACGGAACACCCTGTAAAATGTTAAGAACTAAGTTTAAACTCCATGGTGGAGCAACAGTTTTAAACACAGGCTTAATCCTGGCCAAAGCCTGACAAAAAGCCTGAACGTCTGGAACTTCTGACAGACGTTTGTGTAAAAGAATGGACAGAGCTGAGATCTGTCCCTTTAAGGAACTAGCGGATAAACCCTTTTCTAAACCTTCTTGTAGAAAAGACAATATCCTAGGAATCCTAACCTTACTCCATGAGTAATTGTTGGATTCGCACCAATATAAGTATTTACGCCATATTTTATGGTAAATCTTTCTGGTAACAGGCTTCCTGGCCTGTATTAAGGTATCAATTACTGACTCAGAAAATCCACGTTTTGATAAAATCAAGCGTTCAATTTCCAAGCAGTCAGCTTCAGAGAAATTAGATTTTGATGTTTGAAGGGACCCTGGACCAGAAGGTCCTGTCTCAGAGGCAGAGACCAAGGTGGACAGGATGACATGTCCACTAGATCTGCATACCAAGTCCTGCGTGGCCACGTGGGCGCTATTAGAACCACCGATGCTCTCTCCTGTTTGATTCTGGCAATCAATCGAGGAAGCATCGGGAAGGGTGGAAACACATAAGCCATCCCGAAGGTCCAAGGTGCTGTCAAAGCATCTATCAGGACCGCTCCCGGATCCCTGGATCTGGACCCGTAACAAGGAAGCTTGGCGTTCTGTCGAGACGCCATGAGATCTATCTCTGGTTTGCCCCAACGTCGAAGTATTTGGGCAAAGACCTCCGGATGAAGTTCCCACTCCCCCGGATGAAAAGTCTGACGACTTAGGAAATCCGCCTCCCAGTTCTCCACTCCCGGGATGTGGATTGCTGACAGGTGGCAAGAGTGAGACTCTGCCCAGCGAATTATCTTTGATACTTCCATCATCGCTAGGGAGCTTCTTGTCCCTCCTTGATGGTTGATGTAAGCTACAGTCGTGATGTTGTCCGACTGAAACCTGATGAACCCCCGAGTTGTTAACTGGGGCCAAGCCAGAAGAGCATTGAGAACTGCTCTCAATTCCAGAATGTTTATAGGCAGGAGACTCTCCTCCTGAGTCCATGATCCCTGAGCCTTCAGAGAATTCCAGACAGCGCCCCAACCTAGTAGGCTGGCGTCTGTTGTTACAATTGTTCAATCCGGCCTGCTGAATGGCATCCCCCTGGACAGATGTGGCCGAGAAAGCCACCATAGAAGAGAATTTCTGGTCTCTTGATCCAGATTCAGAGTAGGGGACAAATCTGAGTAATCCCCATTCCACTGATTTAGCATGCACAATTGCAGCGGTCTGAGATGTAGGCGTGCAAAGGGTACTATGTCCATTGCCGCTACCATTAAGCCGATCACCTCCATGCATTGAGCCACTGACGGGTGTTGAATGGAATGAAGGACACGGCATGCATTTTGAAGCTTTGTTAACCTGTCTTCTGTCAGGTAGATCTTCATTTCTACAGAATCTATAAGAGTCCCCAAGAAGGGAACTCTTGTGAGTGGAAAGAGAGAACTTTTCTTTTCGTTCACCTTCCATCCATGCGACCTTAGAAATGCCAGTACTAACTCTGTATGAGACTTGGCAGTTTGAAAGCTTGAAGCTTGTATCAGAATGTCGTCTAGGTACGGAGCTACCGAAATTCCTCGCGGTCTTAGTACCGCCAGAAGAGCACCCAGAACCTTTGTGAAGATTCTTGGAGCCGTAGCCAATCCGAATGGAAGAGCTACAAACTGGTAATGCCTGTCTAGGAAGGCAAACCTTAGATACCGGTAATGATCTTTGTGAATCGGTATGTGAAGGTAAGCATCCTTTAAATCCACTGTGGTCATGTACTGACCCTTTTGGATCATGGGTAGGATTGTCCGAATAGTTCCCATTTTGAACGATGGAACTCTTAGGAATTTGTTTAGGATCTTTAAATCCAAGATTGGTCTGAAGGTTCCCTCTTTCTTGGGAACCACAAACAGATTTGAGTAAAACCCCTCTCCGTGTTTCGACCGCGGAACCGGATGGATCACTCCCATTAGTAAAAGATCTTGTACACAGCGTAGAAATGCCTCTTTCTTTATTTGGACATCTCTTGCCCAAGCCTGGGCGAAGAGAGAAAGTCTGCCCCCCACTAGATCCGTTCCCGGATCGGGGGCCCTCACTTCATGCTGTCTTAGGGGCAGTAGCAGGTTTTCTGGCCTGCTTGCCCTTATTCCAGGACTGGTTGGGTCTCCAGCCTTGTCTGTAGCGAGCAACAGCTCCTTCCTGTTTTGGTGCAGAGGAAGTTGATGCTGCTCCTGCCTTGAAATTACGAAAGGAACGAAAATTAGACTGTCTAGCCCTAGGTTTGGCTCTGTCTTGAGGTAGGGCATGGCCCTTACCTCCAGTAATGTCAGCGATAATTTCTTTCAAACCGGGCCCGAATAAGGTCTGCCCTTTGAAAGGTATGTTAAGTAATTTAGATTTAGAAGTAACGTCAGCTGACCAGGATTTTAGCCACAGTGCTCTGCGTGCCTGAATGGCGAATCCGGAATTCTTAGCCGTAAGTTTAGTTAAATGTACTACGGCATCTGAAACAAATGAATTAGCTAGCTTAAGAGTTTTAAGCTTGTTTGAGATCTCATCTATAGTTATTGAGTCAAGAGTCTCTTCCAGGGACTCGGACCAAAAAGCGGCCGCGGCTGTGACAGACGCAATACATGCAAGGGGTTGCAATATAAAACCTTGTTGAACAAACATTTTCTTAAGGTAACCCTCTAATTTTTTATCCATTGGATCTGAAAAGGCACAGCTATCCTCCACTGGGATAGTGGTACGCTTAGCCAGAGTAGAAACCGCTCCCTCCACCTTAGGGACCGTCTGCCATAAGTCCCGTGTGGTGGCGTCTATTGGGAACATTTTTCTAAATACAGGAGGGGGGGAAAAGGGTACACCGGGCCTATCCCACTCCTTAGTAATTATCTCTGTAAGCCTCTTAGGTATAGGAAATACGTCAGTACTCGCCGGTACCGCATAGTATCTATCCAGCCTACATAATTTCTCTGGAATTGCAACGGTGTTACAATCATTCATAGCCGCTAATACCTCCCCTAGCAGTACACGGAGGTTTTCAAGCTTAAACTTAAAGTTAGAAATGTCTGAATCCACTCTATTGGGATCAGAACCGTCACCTGCAGATTGAAGCTCTCCGTCCTCATGTTCTGCATATTGTGACGCAGTATCTGACATGGCCCTATTATTATCAGCGCACTCTGTTCTCACCCCAGAGTAATCACGCTTACCTCTAAGTTCTGGTAAATTAGACAAAACTTCAGTCATAACATGAGCCATGTCCTGTAATGTGATTTGTAATGGCCGTCCTGAAGTACTCGGCGTTACCATATCACGCACCTCCCGAGCGGGAGATGCAGGTACTGACACGTGAGGCAAGTTAGTCGGCATAACTTTCCCCTCGTTGTTTGGTGAATGTTGTTCAATTTGTACAGATTGACTTTTATTTAAAGTAGCATCAATGCAATTAGTACATAAATTTCTATTGGGCTCCACTTTGGCTTTAGCACATATAGCACAGAGATATTCCTCTGAGTCAGACATGTTTAACACACTAGCAAATAAACTAGCAGACTTGGAAATACTTTTCAACTCAATTTACAAGTAATATGAAAAACGTACTGTGCCTTTAAGAAGCACAGAAAAAAATGATGACAGTTGAGTAACAATGAACCGGAGAAATTATAAATTCAAATTCTTTCCGGTAAAAACACAATTTAGCAAAGGATTGCCCCCATAGTAATGAATAACAAACCCTTACATAGCAGAAAAAATGTACATAATAAAAACGTTTTTTATCACAGTCAAAGCACAATCTCACAGGTCTGCTGTGAGTGATTACCTCCCTCAAAATAGTTTTTGAAGACCCTTGAGCTCTGTAGAGACGATCCGGATCATGCAGGGAAGAAAACAGACTTGTGACTGAATTTCTGATGCGTAGCAAAAGCGCCAAAATAGGCCCCTCCCCCTCACACACATCAGTGAGGGAGATCAGTAAACTGTCTTAAATTAAATAAAACTACCGCCAAGTGGAAAAAAACAGTGCCCAAAACAAATTTTTCACCCAGTACCTCAGATAATTAAACGATTTAACATGCCAGCAAAACGTTTAACATCAAATAAATGAAGTGTCATTAGAAAGCCTGTTGCTAGTCGTTCCCACTGCAAGTTAGGCTAAAAAAAATTTATGCATACAGTATTATCCCAGTGAAGTGCCATTCCCCAGAATACTGAAGTGTAAATATACATACATGACAGACTGATACCAGTTGCTACTACTGCATTTAAGGCTGAACTTACATTATATCGGTATTGGCAGTATTTTCTCAGTCAATTCCATTCCTCAGAAAATAATATACTGCTACATACCTCTTTGCAGGTGAACCTGCCCGCTGTCCCCTGATCTGAAGTTTACCTCACTCCTCAGATGGCCGAGAACAGCAAAATGATCTTAACTACGCCGGCTAAAATCATACAAAAACTCAGGTAGATTCTTCTTCAAATTCTACCTGAGAAGGAACAACACACTCCGGTGCTGTTTTAAAATAACAAACTTTTGATTGAAGATATAAAAACTAAGTATAATCACCACAGTCCTCTCACACATCCTATCTATTAGTTGGGTGCAAGAGAATGACTGGGTGTGACGTAGAGGGGAGGAGCTATATAGCAGCTCTGCTGGGTGATCCTCTTGCACTTCCTGTTGGGGAGGAGTTAATATCCCAGAAGTAATGATGACCCGTGGACTGACCACACTTAACAGGAGAAAAGGTGTCTCCAATGAGTATTTTTTAATAAATAATCAATTACCCTGCCTTAGTGTCAACCAGCCTATTTAGCCCTGTAATGTAAGCATTCAATTCTATACTAAGTCTCAGAACATAGCTTACCCTCCCCACATGGGGATCTTGTCAGTCTTCTAGCATTATCTCAGTCTTGTCTAGAAATAAATGACTGAACATACCTCATTGCAGTCAAGCCTGCAAACTGTTCCCCCCAACTGAAGTTTTCTGGTACTCCTCAGTCCTGTGTGGGAACAGCAGTGGATTTTAGTTACAACATGCTAAAATCATTTTCCTCACAGCAGAAATCTTCATCACTTTTCTGCTAGAGAGTAAATACTACAAACCGGTACCATTTAAAAATAACAAAATCTTGATTGAAGATATAAAACTACAATTCTAACACCACATTCACTTTACCCTCCCTGAGAGAGAACCTAGTGCGTTAACGCGGCAAAGAGAATGACTGGGGGGTGGAGCTAGGGGGGGAGCTATATGGACAGCTCTGCTGTGTGCTCTCTTTGCCACTTCCTGTAGGGAAGGAGAATATCCCACAAGTAAGGATGAATCCGTGGACTGGATACACCTTGCAAGAGAAATAATAACATGAGCTATGACTAAGCTCCTACTTTGACAGCAGGTGGGTGTTTAGCCCCTCGGCTCTCCCAGGACAACTCAGATGTTCTTCCACAATGGGAGAAAAAAGTTAAACACATAATGGTGTAGTTTGTTCAGATAAATACTTAACACAAGGTTTGAAAAAGTACTCACACATAAGAGAGCTATCACTAAGCTCGTAGTTGGATAGCAGGTAGGTATCAAGCCCCTCGTTGGATAGCAGGTAGGTATCAAGCAAAAGGTTTGCTAAGCCTCTGAACTCGTAGTGATAAAGTAAAGAAGGCTATCCTGGCAAACCAAATTAGGAGATTAACAATAGCAGTTTCAAAGTTTTAGAAGTCTGTAATAATCCATAAAAACAAAGAGCATCTGACGATCGTTTCGATGTGTCAACAGCTTTTTCAAGGATATCCTTGAAAAAGTCTAAGTAATAAGTATGAAATTAGTGTGTTACATGTGTATGTCCCCTGGCTCTGATGTACCTCAGAGTAACGTACCTGCTAAAAGCCAGCGGGCTATGTGAGTGCATGAAAATGTCTACACATACCTTAAGATGCACCCACTCTACTGTGCTCACCAGCTGCAGAAAAGACTGCTTCTAGCAGAGAGCCCACCCAGTGCTGTAAACATAGCAGAAAATTTGTGTTTGGAGTATATTGACGACTCAGCAGGAGGAGGCTAATGGAACAGTCCCTGCAAAACCTGTTGCAGGCTTGTGACTAACTCCTCACTGGAAGTGATTATTTCACTATACAATACTCCAATCTCTCCTCTGTCCAAGTAGCAGCTCTTTGAGAGGGAAATTGGCCTCAAATTGGTCTGAGGACCCCTTTCAACAAATAATCTGGAGCACCTCAATTCTTAACCCTCCTGTGGAGACAAAGATAAGACTGAAATACCAGAGAGGTGGGAAGGATGAAATGCTCTTAGAGCTTTAGGAATCTTTGCTTCTTCCTAGTGGACAGGGGTTGAATCCCAGGATTAATGGCTTGTGCACCATTACCACCATATAAAAGAAAAATAATTATCAAATATCCATATGTTGGAGTATGTTCTTATTCACAGTGGATTGTGAGTTTATTCTGATATTTAATTTTAGTAAACATATTCTTAAGATTCTTTGTAATGCCGTGATTGTGCTTAGTAAAGCCTCAGTCTGTACAGCAGCTCTAATGTTTGAATGGAAACTTGTATAACTTTGTGCTTTCATTTTTAATTAAGTTTTATAATCACATTTACAGTATTATCAATATTAATATATCATCCACCACACAGGCCTAATATACCCATTATGCTTTATTATTGTTTAAAATACATTAATATGGTTAAAGAACACAAGAGGTTATTTGTAAACATGTCAGTATTTATTTCCCTTATATACTGTACAAAGGGATCAATCCAAACAACTGTAATGTAATCTTTAGAGCTGCTAAATGGCCATTGTCTAGGTTGCCTTCTACCCTCCCCTAGGAGTACCCCACCCTTCTTTCTTTTGGTTTCCTTTTACCCTTCCCTAGTAGTACACCACCCTTCCTTCTCTAGGTTGCCTTCTACCCTCCCCTAGAAGTACCCCACACTTCCTTCTCTATTTTGCCTTCCCCCCTTCTAGCAGTACCCCACCCTTCCTTCTCTAGGTTGCCTTCTTCCGCCGCAGCAGTACCCACCCTTCCTTCTCTAGGTTGCCCCCCAACCTAGCAGTACCCTACCCTTCTTTCTCTAGGTTGCCTTCTTCCCCCCTAGCAGTACCCCACCCTTCCTTCTCTAGGTTGCCTTCTTCCGCTGCAGCAGTACCCCACCCTTCCTTCTCTAAGGTTGCCTTCTACACTCCCATAGCAGTACGCCGCCCTGCCTTCTCTAGGTTGCCCCCCCCCAGCAGTACCCTACCCTTCCTTTTCTAGGTTGCCTTATCTCCCCCCCAGCAGTACCTCACCCTTCCTTCCCTAGGTTATCTTTTACCCTCCCCTAGCAGTACCCCACCCTTCCCTCTCTAGGTTGCCTTCTAACCTCCCCTAGCAGTAACCCACCCTTTCTTCTCTAGGTTGCCTTCTAACCTCCTATAGCAGTACCTCACCCTTTGTTCTCTATGTTGCCTTCTACCCTCCCCTAGCATTAACCCACCCTTCCTTCACTAGGTTGCATTTTATCCTCCCCTAGCAGTACCCTACCCTTCCTTATCTAGGTACCCTTATCCCACCCTACCAGCAGTACCCCGTCCTTCCTTCACTAGGTTGCCTTCTTCCACTGCAGCAGTACCCCACCCTTCCTTCTCTAGGTTGCCTTCTACACTCCCATAGCAGTACGCCGCCCGTCCTTCTCTAGGTTTCCTACCCCCCCCTAGCAGTACCCCACCCTTCCTTCTCTAGGTTGCCTTTTACCCTCCCCTACCAGTACACTGTCCTTCCTTCTCTAGGTTGGCTTCTCCCCCCCCCCCAGCAGTACCTCACCCTTCCTTCTCTAGGTTATCTTTTACCCTACCCTAGCAGTACCTCATCCTTCCTTCTCTAGGTTGCCTTCTACCCTCTCCTCGCAGTACACTACCCTTCCTTCTCTAGGTTGCCTTTTATCTTCCCATAACAGTATCTTCACCTTTCCTTTCCTTGGTTGCCCTTTCCCATCCCCAAACCATATCTCTGCCATAACTTCTTTTTACAGCTTTTTCTCCTTACAATAGATCCATACTTCTTATTCTCCATTACCTTTAAGCCTCCAATTACAGTATGTCAGCCTTTCTTTTGCTTGGTTGTTTATCCCCCTCTCAAGCTATATATCTCTGCTTCTTTATCTGTGCTAGGCCTAGATCTTTCTTCCCTTCGTTGCCTTTTCACCCACTTATTACGGTATCTCGAGCCTATGTTTTCATTATCGTTTTAACCTCCAAGCTGTATTGTCACCTTTCCTTCACCTGTTTGCATTTTGCATCTCAAGCAGTATTTTCAGCCTTTCTTTGATGGTGGCCTTTTTCCTATCCCTTGCCATACCTCTACTCATTTGTCTTATGGTTGCCTTATTTCCTTTTCTAGTGGTATCTTCACAGTTGCTTCTTTTGGCTACCTTTTTCCTTACCCTACCTCTATCTCATTCCTTCTCTTGGCATTCTGGCTTGTTGTTCCTTCTTTAAGTTGCCTTTTTCTCCTTCTCCTTTGCTATAGCTGTGCCTCTGTTACTCGCTATCTCTTTAGTAGTAATTATTACCACTCAAAAGCCTCTAATAGACAAAAATTGAGTGGCTACATCTACGTACAAAGGAGCATTATATCCATAATTTATATGTGAAGCTGACCCTCCAGCTGTCTGCTAGTCTTTAATTTTTACTAGGTTACTGCTCATTACTAGGTTACTAAAGTATTTATAACAATACCTTTCTCAAAATGTATATGTTCCACTTGGATCTGCCCACCATCTGTAGGGAACAGGTAGCGGCTGCCTCCAGAGACTTGAATTAAATTGTCCCCCACATTGTAACCTATAAACTAGAAGGAGAAGAAATAAAAAGTTAGGAGAGGAATTTTGGGACAACACATACTACATAATTTGTAATGTAAATGTTGTTTAACATGCTTCATCATCAGCTGCTCACTTTGTAAAGCTTCTCTGGGGGTGCCAGGGGCTCACTATGAGTATCTAGCATGGCTTCCTGAGGTCCGAGTACATCCTCTTTACTTTTGTCTCTGGCACCTTTTCCAGAGCTTCGTGGAGATTTACGTTTTCCAGACTCTGGACGCTCCTTGCTCCCTCCTTGCTTTCTACCTCCTGATTTTTTCTTTACCGCTTTCTTCTCTTGCTTGAGGCGTTCTTCCTCTTGTATCCTATCCTGTTCTTTCTTCCAGGCCTGCAAGTAATATGTCAATAAATTATAACCAACTTATCCGACAGTTTAGTAACATTTTATAATCTATTCTAAAGCTATTGGAACACGGTAGTTCTTTAAAAAGAGTGAAATGGTACTATAAGTGCAGAAGTCTTATCATAGGAAGTTAAAATAAAATAATGATATCAATAATTATCTTAACAATCAAATAATCATATGGGGAAACTATCCTCCACACATAATGAGGGCTGTAAGATTACCAACCATACTCTTGGATGTTGTGGGCAGAGACCTTATTGCCCATGACATCCAGGTGCAACAATGTCATGGCTGTTAAACTCAACCTAATGTAGCGTTAGTGTTGGCAGTAGGGACTTGGGTTGGAGATTGAAGATAGTGTTATACATCCAAGAAATTAAGTGGAGTTGGCTCCTAGCAGCAATGTCACCAGTTATATTCTTGCACAAGCGATATTGCTGTTCCTACAATCTGGCAATGGTGACATAGCAGCTGCGGTATTATAACATTCCTAAAAGCCCTCTGTGGCAAATATTGAGTTAATAAACCTCGAGTCTCTTTGTGGAATCTCACAAACATGGCGGAAGATACTGACTGATTAACTAATAAATATTTATAACCTATGCCTAGCTGTGGTATATGGAATAATGACAGACTGTCCTCCTACGCTACAAAATTCTCCTCTAGCTATAGACCACATGAGATGATCAGTTAACACCTGGCTATACACTGGCAGTGATCTCTTAATCCTGCTCAGTACTCTAAGAGACACAACTCACCTTCAAGGAGCCCTCAAGTATAAACAGGTCTTGGGTGTTGTCTGGCTCTGGCTTTAAATCACTACTGCTTCCTGATCGGGATAAACGGCCTTTAGGACCTGAAGCAAAGAATTATACATATTATCAGTAAATACAAAATCATTGCCAGCTACCATGATATAAAACGTTGTCCTTCTACCCTTATGATAAATATCTTATAAATGAAAACGTAGAAAAGCTATGTATAGAAATGTAGAAATAGTTCATCTGTGGCCAATAAGAACCTTCAATCACCTTCTTCAAGAATCCGGTCATATTTGTACAGAAATGCTGAAGCAAAACTGTCCAAGAGTGGCTACAAGTTTCAGCCATCTCTGGCATCTAATGGGGTTATACAACTATATTGTGGGGACAGCAGCAAACACAATACACCACAATAACTTCGCTATTGATGATATATTATTCTCTATTGAAGTTGTCATAAACTGATGACATAGAAATCAAATCACCTGTAATCTGTCTCCACTTGCAGCCTACTCTGATTATCAATTTGTTCATCCAAATGATATGCTGCATGCCTCTTAGTTGTATAAACAACAGATCACTTTTAGTGCAACCTATAAGGCCAAGTCATTTATTGAAAACAATGCAGATCATCATATAAACAGTTTGTGAAGAGGATATGAAAACCAGAAGAGAATGATGTCACAAGAGTCTAATTGTTTTAGATACACTGGTAATTATATGCCTCAGTTATAAAGAAGAAGACTGGTTCATTATTATTGGACATTTTAAGAAATAATATGGTGCTTGCACAGACTTATCTAGAGAGAACAGATATTCTCTCTTCTATATTCTTGGCTAATATCAGGAAATATTCACACCAAGTGAAAATCAGAAGATTCTATGTGTCCGGTCTCCTGTAATATAGACACAGAGGTATTGCTCATGGCATGATGAGTCCTGGTCTCTTATGTTTAGATATGAATACTTTTTGACGACATTAGAATAAATTGTTCTCATCACCTAAAAGACATAGCTTGCATGCCACGTGCCCTGGGCTTACGCTTCAGATACTGAGCTTTAACTTACACCCTTAGCAGGAAATGTTTACACCGTCTGACCAAAAGAGATCAAAATATGTGTTTACACAATTAGCAGGACATATTCTCACCACCTTCCCCAAGCTAAGAAATAATAAAAAAAAATGCTAGAACCTTGTGTCCTGTGATACCAGGAATTATCTTATAGTGTTAGCAAGAAATGTTCAGACAGTTGACCAGCAAAAGAAACATGTCTAGGTGACCAGCAATGGAAGTATGGGTAGGTGACCAGCAAAGGAAGTGCCACTAGGTGACAAGCAAAGGAAACATGGCTGGTGACCATGGGCTCCTACATTTAGTTACTCACTTTTACTTTTCTTTGGGGAAGTGGATTTCTTGGCCTTTCTGCCAGTGGGAGCGGTTGCTCTGGACCTCTCCTCTTTTTCCTGGTGATCTTTGTCTTTAAGGGCTTTAATCTCCTCAGCGATCCTTTCCTCCTGATACTTTTCTTCTTCTTGCTGCACCCAGTCTGAGATGGAATCTGCTACAAACTCCAAGTAGTTTCTGTATGAAGACAAGTAGAACAATAATGCAATTAATCCTGCCAATTAACTATGAGAAGAAGAGACAAGTCGTGAGAATTTAAAAAAAAAAACTGACTCAAAAAGAGGGATTTTCTTGTGAGACCTTACAATGTACTTCTCATATAACTTAAGACTGATTTAGAAAACCAACAGGTAGATCACAATACTTTAGAAAAATTAAACTTATTAAATGATTTATTTACAAAAATACCCATATTCTTTAATAGTGTTTAGATTTTTTTCTAACTTATGTGACTGACTCCCAAATGACGAGGGCTGAAAGCACAAAAAAAAATGCATCAACGTTTTCTGATTTTTTTAATTGGTCCTATTAAATTAGGGTAGAAAAATAGGGAAGTTAACTTCAATTTTCAGAGCATACAGAAGTTTTGAACCTAACAAACAGAATAACTACACAAAATATAGGAAACCACATGTATACTTGCTATAGAAAAATAAATGTCTTCCCCCTCAGAATAGAACTCGTGGCTAAACTCACACAGCTGACATGCACAAATAACAAAAAACTTGAAACTTTATCAGAATGTAAAAAAACATATTTTTTTTGCTGGAAATTAACTCAAAGAACAGAAACCTGGACTTTCATAGAACACAACATTTTGGAGAAAGTCCAATATTTGCAGAATTGATACAGATTTCAAAGGAACATGTGTCTCCTCAAACCACTGAAGAAAATGCCAATACTTTTGTCCTAACCAAAGAACAAGATGCAAAGACTAAGTTCTCTTGGACGAGAAAAGCTCCAGAAGAATTACCCTCTTATTTTGCTACCCACCAAAAAAGACAAAAATATTTTGAGAAACCATAAAATACACTGAACACTCATGGAGTTATCATTGCATTAACAGCAAAAGCAAAAGGGGACCCTGGGTCTGGTACAATAGTTTTCCCTTGCTTTAATTGGATCTATGTCTGGAAACACAAACTAACAATAATTTTTAACCAAAAAATATCCTTATGTAGGAACCATTTCCTGAGTTTCCTTTCCTGATGACCATAACGAAGTGTATGACTATAGTGTATATCTAGATATTATCTAGATGCATAGTAACTTATCAGTAGTTGTAGACTGATTGTCGTTATGCACAACTAGAGATAGAGTAGTGGATAAATGGTGGTTTCTCTTTTAGACAACAAGTTAAGTTTTTATACTAGATTACACTCAATTGGCCCCTTACATCTATTAAAGGGACATTCAATCAAAATTAAACTTTCATTATTCAGATAGAGCATGCCATTTTAAACAACTTTCCAATTAACTTCCATTAGCAAAATGTGCACAGTATTTTTATATTTAAACTTTTTGAGTCACCAGCTCCTACTGAGCATGTGCAAGAATAAGTGTGTATGCATTTGTGAATGGCTGATGGCTGTCACATGGTACGTGTATGCATTTGTGATTGGCTGATGGCTGTCACATGGTACAGGGGGAGTGGAAAAAGACATCACTTTTAAAATTTTCGGAAACAAAATCTACTACTCATTTGAAGTTCAGACTAAGTGCTATTGCATTGTCTTGTTATCTTGCATGTGTTGATTATGCAAATCTACTGTGTTGACTGGTCCTTTAAAGCATATCAAGACAGACAACCTTTGATATCTAAGAAAGCACATGTGCACATTAGTGGAATGTATCAGATCACTGTGTGTGAGCTTTGGATGACACCTGATTGTATGGATGCAGCAAAGTGCATAACTGTGCTTACTTGAGAAGTGTGTCTTGGAGATCAAATGGCCATAAGATGAATTGTATAAATCACTTTGAGATGAGTTTATGCCCATCTGTTGATACAAACAACTTATCAGAGTGCAAGCCTGCTATGAACAACTCCATGACAGCTGATGTGTGTCTGACTGAATATAAACATATTCCTGACACAGAAGAGTATTGAGTCATAAATTCTGCTCTCAGCTCTCGAACATTTATGGGGAAAATATTCTCAAGGAGACCACCTCATTTGAGCATTGATTTGATCTTAAACTGCCCCAACCAAAATGACTGGCATCTGGTAACATGGCAATTCAATTTGGCAGTAGAAAACTTGTTAGCTTGGCATATCTGTACCTTGTCAACCACCAATTGAGAGAGACCTTCACCTGATGAAAGAGTTAAGTTCTCTAAAACAAGTTTTAGTAATTGCAGTTACACTGAAACATCAGTTGTAGCTGTCTGGTGTAAAAATGTGCACACAGGTGGTTGTCATCAAACCCATTCAAGTGGTTGTCATCAAACCAATTATAGTGGAAGTCATCAAACCCATTCAAGTGGTTGTCATCAAACCCATTCAAGTGGTTGTCATCAAACCCATTGAAGTGGATGTCATCAAACCCATTCAAGTGGATGTTATCAAACCTATTCAAGTAGTTGTCATAAAACCCATTCAAGTGGTTGTCATTAAACCCATTCAAGTGGATGTCATCAAACCCAGCACCACCATACAATTTCTTACACAGGAAATCTTCCTATACTTGGGTTTTCTTACTGCTTAGCCGGTTTTGAAAACGTTTGGTTCTGGAAAGCATACT
The DNA here is from genome assembly GCF_027579735.1 of Bombina bombina. NCBI lineage: Eukaryota > Metazoa > Chordata > Amphibia > Anura > Bombinatoridae > Bombina > Bombina bombina. Next base: position 31,583,892 of record NC_069501.1, read on the forward strand.
TTGCAAAACCTGGGTCCAGAACAATTCCCAGTAAATGAATCCAGTTCAAAAGGGCCTGAAGCAACTGAAGGAATTTAGATGTGTGACAAGTCACATAGCCCAAAACTACTTTCCTTCCCTATCACCAGGTCATGTAGATCAAAACCATATGCCAAGGGAAACAATATGTTTATCTAAGAAAGTTGGAGTTCATAGGCTTGCTTAGCTTAGCTTTTTTAGAATTACAATAGGATTCCCCAGCCCCACAAAAAGGGGAATACAAGAAACATTTCTGCTAGTAGGACTGGCATTAAATGTGCTCTAAATGTCCTGACAAAGATAAAAGCACGTCGCCATCAGAAGGACAAATAAGATTACCGGTAAAATAATAAATACATTTAGAGCCATAGTCAGCAGTCAGTAACCATAAAACCTGCAAACATGACTAGAAAAAGCTGCAGCTTTAGCACATAACCCAATAATGAATGAATTAGTAGTCTCAACATAAGCTGTTTTCACAGTCAGCTATTACACTGAAACAAACATTAAAAGGGCAAATTAAATACACCTGCATATAAACACACCCACAGAATGAAAAAGAGCCTATCCACTTATCGTTTAGATCTATAAAAGAAGAACTACAGTATATGATCTGTTAGGTAAGCTGACAAAAATACCTCTTACTTCCTAAACCTATAGGGAGAACATCTCAAGGAGGAAATATAGCCTCTAAATAAGGAGCATATTGAATCTGAAGTATAGGAAGCTCTGTATTTATATTTTCTATGAAACAATGGGAAGAAAGTTTCTGGGAGTCCCACTTATGCTTCATCAGAGAGTTAGCAGACAAATAACTATACAGAATATTGCCAGGTCCCCT